>NC_056737.1:61433445-61635945 GCF_019279795.1 Protopterus annectens
TGACAATGATGATGCCACACTTTTCTGTGAAATTTCACAGGTCTGTAGTGGATGGGCCACTCTTTGCTGAATAATAGGTTTTAGCTTGAGACTTCTTCTTGTGGCACAACACTATTGCATGTTCCCTTCATCTCAAGTCACAGCTGGATGAGATTCTCTATTTGATTGAGTTTGGCTCCCCAGTTTTGAGCTCCATGATTGCTTAATTGCTTTCTCTATATGAAATTACTGTTGGTTTGCTCTTGGAAAGTACATCAGATGTGATTTCTTTATTTGCAAGAATTACTTTTCTTTGCATTGTCATGACTGTGGAATTGGCATATATAAGTTTCGGGCTGTTGGTCCTTTTATTTTTTTTTTCATTGAGTTGAATTCCTGAAAAAACAAACTTGCTGACTTGAGTCCTGGTCATACTGGAACTTGACTATACATGTAATTGGCAGCCTTCTTATTATAATGTCCACTTCTGTGAAAGAGGTACATACTTTAATAAGTTCATTTAATTTTTGCCATCTACAGATACCTTTGTATATAAAACAATTTTAGTTTTGCTGTGATGTCAATAACTTTGGAAAACAAACGTAACTGTCACTTTTATGTATGTGCTGATAATTTAAATAAGTGCATTTAATTTCCAGTAATTACTACATTAGGGCCATAGTACTCGGTAGTAGAAGTAGCAGATTGTTTTAGCTTACTGCTTAGAAAGCATTAAAATATAATTTGGTTTTCTCATTAATTCACATTGTAACAAACTGCAGGCTTTTCCTGTTATGCTTCTTCTGTATTTTCATTTATACATAGATTGTTTTATGAGTTTTTAAAGCCCTGTAACTTATCCTAAAATAATGCATTTTGTTGCTGCTCACTTAAGTATGAAGAAATAACTATGAATTAAGGACATAGATTTCGGCATGTTTAACAAATGCACTGCTTAAGTAAATGCCTGTCTCATGTTCAATTACACTGTATCTGTCAAATCTTTTGGTTAATGAATATATTATCTTCATAAATCTTTAATCAGTATTTGAGAGACTAAGCTATGTCAGTAGACAGAACTGCGTTTTTAGGATGTGTGCATGTTATATAGTTTTCTCTAAACATTTAATACGAGATAATTATCAAGTGAATATTGCCAAAATGGAGTTTCAAACTGCAGAAAATTAAAGGAACTGCAAATTTTATATATATCAACCACTGAAGGTCAATGATTTGGTTTTAAGATGAACCATCCAGGCCAAGGGTGTAATCTTGCACCTGAATGCAAGGCTAGGTGTATTTTTTTTTCTGTAGAACAGACATCAGCGTACATGGCCACAGAGATATGCTGCCATGTGGAGAATAACTGTTGCCAAATGAAAGTATGGCTGACTTGTCTGATATTTCCGGTGTTGGATGGGGCTACTACAAGTGCTCATCTCTATGTAGCTTGCGACACACTTACTTGCTGCTACTTAGTCAAAATGGCAAGACCCCTAACTTTCACTAGTCCAGTCCTTCCTAAATACATAGCTCTGCCACCCTAGTGAACTGCATAACCCTACCAGGGTGCTAATACTAACCCTACAACTTTCACCCAGTCCCTAACCATAGCACTCTCTTCTTGCTCTGTAGCCCTAAGTCCCAAAATGCTCTGTTAAATTAAAACTGCACAACCTACTCCTTAAACCTAAAATACCCTATCACTCTTGAACTCCAAAACTCTACTCCTGCTCCCTAGCCTTAAACTCCCTTCCTGTGCCCAAAACCTAAAGCTCCTTTCCTGCTTCTAAACTTAAAGAACCTTATTGCTCCCCAACCCTAAACTCCCCTTCGACTCCTTAACTCTAAACCACCTCCTTCCCTTAACCCAATTACCATACCTAATTGGTGCATGACACCCTAATCTACGATCCTATCCCCTCCCACTGCCACCCCATGGCTGCCACTCTTTACCTTGCCTGAACTTGGCTACTGTGTTCAGGTAAGGGACATCCTCTCCACTCTTTTTGCATAGCTGCTGCACTTCACCTGAACAGGTAGTCAGTTTCAAGAACAAGCAACAAACCATTCAAACTATAAGATGCCTGAATCCCTGGATGCAAGGCAGTGGTCTTTGAGCATGTGTGATTAGGTTGCTTGTAGCAGATACTGTTGGGCACAGGGTTGAAGAGGTCCAGATGCAACTGACTGAGAGCTGAGATTCACTCCAGTTGCCCGCTGGCTTCACATTTGATGGTCAAAGTATAAATTTTCTTTGAACTTTCTTTATTCCAACAAATAAGTTGGGATGCCATAGTTTATAATGCATGCAACTAACAGTGGGTAAAACTGCCTTCCAGTTTATAGCCTGCTACAGACCACCCTCCCAAACCCAGGAACCCCACTCGGCCTTCCTGAGAACACTGGAAAATATGAAGGTCTCTCCAAACACCATTATATTGGGCGACTTCAACTACCCAAACATAGACTGGGAGCATTACTCTAGCTCCAACACCCTAGCCCAAAGGTTCCTAGAATTCATAAACTCAAATGCTATGGAACAACTTGTTACCACTCCCACAAGAGGGGAAAACATACTGGACCTGATCATCACCAACATGGGGACTCTATGCTCCAGACCAGAAGTGTATCCCTCACTGGTAAGATCAGACCATAAACTGATCTCACTGGATATTCACATCCCGACCCCACTCCCTGCCCAGAAAACCACAGTGAAAAACTTCTCTAAAGCAAATTTCACACTCCTCAAAACCGAGGTGGAATCCTTCAAAGCCCCCGGGCCTGTGGAAAATACTGCCCAGACCGCAGAATCCTTTACAAATGCATTCTATGGACACCTTCAGGAATGCATGAATCATGCAATTCCAAATAAAACCAAGACCCAATCCTCCAAAGGCAGACGTCCTGTCTGGTGGACCCCAGCCATAAACAAACTATACAATAGAAGGAGGAAGCTACTACATGATAGAGCAAAATCCCAAAAAGGGAAGGCATCTCTGATCAGTATTAGCAAAAAACTAAGGGCACTCATAAAATCGTCTAAGGCCAGCTTCGAGAGAAAAATTGCACAGGACACTAAGGATAATCACAAGGCTTTCTTTAGTTATGTTAGGAACCTGGGTGGGAATTCCCAGATATGCTCAGAATTAGTCCAAAATGACAAAAAATACACAGAACCCACAGACATTGCCAACATCCTAGCTGACAGGTTCAGCACAAACTTCTCACCCCCTCCCCACCAAAAGGGCAAATATCTATCCCAGCAGAGTGCTGCCTCCCTGACATCTCAGACGCTCAGGTAAGAGCTGCCCTCTCCAAATCAAAAAACACAGCATCAATGGGACCAGACAGTGTCCCGGGCTGCGTCCTACATGAACTCCAAGAAGAGCTAAACCCAAACATAAAACTACTGTTCAATCTCTTACTACAGGATATGTACCCAAATAGTGGCGTACAGCAACAGTGGTCCCTCTCCACAAAGGTGGTGCCTCAACGGACCCTGGAAACTATCACCCCATAAGCCTAACTAGCTTGGTCTGCAAAGCTATGGAAAGGATCATCATGGACCTCATAAATAAAGATATTGGGGACCTGCAGACACTGGATTCTACCCAGTTCGGCTTTGTTAAGGGCAAATCCTGCCTCTTAAACCTGGTTGATTTCTTTGAAACAGTCACCAAGGCCATTGACGAGGGGAAGGTGGTCCACACAGTCTACCTGGACCTCACAAAAGCCTTCGATACAATACCCCACTTGGGCATTATAGATAAGCTCACCAGCTTAAATATAAACCCCTATGTCACTAGATTGGTTGCAAACTGGCTCAGGGACAGAACCCACATGGTTAGAATTGCTGGAGCCATGTCAGACTCCAAATCAGTTACAAGTGGCGTCCCACAAGGCTCAGTCCTGGGACCTCTCTTGTTCAGTATATATTTCTCGGAGGTACAGGCTAACACAGAAGGACTGCGGCTGACCAAGTTCGCAGATGACTGCAAACTGGGCACCATAATCGACTCTCCAGCTGACACAAGCATCCTTCAAAAGGGCCTCATAGAAACAGACAACTGGTGCCAGAGCCATGGCCTCAAGCTAAATGCCAAAAAGTGTATAGTCATCCCCTTTGGCAAAAACAAAGTGCCCACAAATTACCACATAGGTGGTAATCCATTAAGTACAGAAGAAGTAATTAGGGACCTGGGGACCCAAGTTGATAGCAATCTCTCATTTGACAACCACGTGGCCAAAGTGGTTAGAAAAACATTTTATATAGCCCACCTAATCATGAAGGGATTCACATCTAGATTAGGGGAGGTCATCGTGCCTCTTTACTCATCCCTCATCAGGCCCATAATCGAGTACAATGCCCCTTTTGGGATGTACCTTACCAAACACCTGCAGCAACTGGAAAGACCCCAAAAGTACCTCACCAAGAGGATCAAAGGGCTCAAACAGATGCCATATGCTGCCCGGTTAAAGAAACTCCAGCTCTAGTCAGTGGCATACCGCCTGCTCAGAGGCGACCTGTGCCTGACGTATAAAGCCATGTCCAACCCGGAATTAAGGGACATGCTGCACCTCAAAAAATCCAAATCCCATCGAGCTACACGCTCGAGAGACTTGAACCTCAGCACTGAAATAAATAGGACATGCTGGAGGGACAGATTCATAACCCAGAGGCTCCCTTCACTCTGGAATAAAATCCCAGTCCAGGTTAGGCAGAGTCCCTCATTGACTCTCTTCAAGAGGAATCTTGATGAGTGGATGAGAGATTGTAGGTTTACCCTGGGTATCACTTCTGTGTCACTGTTAGACAGATGCACAGTATACTAACCTCGAAAAAGGGAATAGCAAAATGAATTTAAAATGGGTGGCGAAAGCCAAACATACTCTGGCTAGGCTTATAAATGCCCTAGGGCAGATAGCCTAGTATGAACCTATGAACCTATGATTCTAATATACATCACTTATTTCCCAAGCACTGTCTTTCTCAACTAGCATGGAGCAGGAGACAGCAGAAATAGAAATCATTGTACTATTCTGCCTGCAATCAGACAAGGCTATTATTACAGCCATATAATTCATTCCATTAGACATTCCATTTGAACCATCTCTTTTCCTCCTTATATGAAATCCTCGCATCATAAATTATTTTTATTTCATTTTTATTAATAACATTTTTGATAAATTAAATACAGCAGAAATAACTACGTTCAAATGTTGAGATCAAACATCTGCTTGATTCAACAATTACATCCACTAAAAAAGAGAAGACAGACATACAACAAAAACCTTATCATATACAGACACATACAATCAGTTAGACAAAAAGGAAACAGTATGTAAGCAAACTTTAAATAACTAAGTATCAAAACATAAATACAAACCATTTTCTTCATGTCATGCAGTAATCATTCCTTCTCTTTCCCACCCAAATATCTGTTACCATCTTCTCTTGATTCCCCAAATAATTTTTGTTACCTTGGCACACCGTTCATTATGTTCTGTTCCTTTTGCTTCCTGTTCATCTGGCTCTCAGTATTTTCTTGTAGTTTCTCAAAATATTTGCTTTTATCATGGAATCCTACCACACAGTTTCCCCTTTCAAACCTTTGTTTCCTCACCCACATCTATTTGTAGCAACAGAATGGTGTCTCGTTTCTTCTACTCTTGTAACTTAACACTCTCCTCCCCCCAATAGCATGACTTTCTAATTTCTCAGTAACTGTTTACAGAAGATATTTTCATTTTTCAATGTACATTTTTTTTAGTATAGACCTAATTATTGTACAGTGAAAATCATATGCATGTATCCTGCTTTCCTTAGCCATATCTCTAGCAGTGAAATGCTCCTGTCTTCCATGTCCTACTTATTTGGTGCAGAGTTCTATACCACCAAAGGGCTGACCTCACATGTACATTGATCCACTGATAACAATCTCAACCTTGCTAACCTATACAGTATCTCTTTTTGTTCTTTTCTGGGAAAATTCTCTCCTTTACCTGTACCTAATCTCAATCTTTTTGCTTTTCCACAAAATTATGGAAATGATGGCAATTCATTTTCTTGTATATGATTTTAGATCTGAAATCACATACAAGAAACTGAGTAAGATTTCACATCTGACCTCCTTTCCTTTATTTTCTCTTTCCTTGCTTTCCTGTATTACTATTACATTCTTCTGAACAGAACTGAGAACTATTTGCTTTCACTAACAATACTTTTCATCACTGATTTCAACTGCTGTTGACACTTAAACCAATTTTTGAAATCTTTTCCAGTCTATAGATAACAATTTACCATCTTCAACATTTCCTCCTCCCTATAAAATCTCTTTTAAAAGTTATTACTTCACTTCCTATAGTTCACTATCTTCCTTCCTATCTTATTCTCAGGGTTGGCTATATTTAAAATCAAGCAATGAATATATAAAGTCCCCTTTCATCAAACATCTCCAAAATGAGGCTGCACTCTTGCTTTCATTTGCTTTGTAAGTACTCCAGTTCATCAATCCATTTGACTCTTCCTCCTTCTACTCCTTCATTCCCCTTAAGATGTGCCAGACTGATGTTGCCAGTGCACATAGTCAAAAGTCTGGGATCCCACATCTGCTATATCTTCTGTCTAATTGTAACCACTCCTTTGCTATCCTACTTCCTACCTCTCTTTGTACACTTGTCATAACACACGTGTGTCATTATCCTTATTTAGTGACGGACTCTGCTTTTCATTCAAGAAGCGCATGAATCATTTTATGGGAATGTCCTCTAATGTCCATGCAAGTATCATATTGGCCAGAGGGCTCAATAGTCAGTTTCCTGTATTTTCAACGACTGTATAAATCTGGTGTATTTTATGGAGCTAGTCATCAAGCAGCAGCAGTTAGCATGCCCTGTATAGCCACAAACATCTAGAAAGCAAATTATGTCTATAAAACTACCCTTAACCTGTACCTTGTAACTCAGTGAGTGTAGGAAAACTACATTGCTTGTGGAGAACCTTAGAGCAGCCTGTTTGCATGTTGACTAGCACTGACATGAAAATGTAGAATTATATAGCCTAGTATAGTTCCTAACCCAAAAAGCATTCTTAGTAACCCTCTGTTAGTATGCCACACCACCTGTAGCTTATCGATTATATGACCTGACAACACAGATATGCAAGTTTCCAATTCTTTCTAGCCGGCTTGGTGAATATGGGTATAATGAGCCAAAGTAGCAATTTCCTGATGTTCACTGACAACCCATTAATCCTTAAAGAAGTAGATACAGTATGTAAGCAGTGCATACATAATGTTACTGGAGGCAAAAGTCTTGCATACAAGCACACATAATATAAATCAGGTTGTCAAAATCATACACACTACACCTACCACACATGCTATGCACCACATACCTAGACCAAATTAGGCTAAGGGGTTGTAGCATCTTCCCAACCCCCAAAGACCTTCCTGAACTTTCCAAATGCAAAGTTTATCTTTAGCTAACCCAAAACATTCATCAAAAACAATAGCTAACACCACACATGCAGCCACACTCACTGGCACCCCAAATACAAAGCCCATAAGGTTGCACTGATACCTCTTTTCCCTTCTCTCCAACATTTACAATGCAATCTGATCCTAACTACATTGTCGATAAAATTTTTCTTTGTATGTATATATCTGAATCAACTGCTAATCTTGACACATTGCTCCTTGTTTTTGTTTTTGTTTTTTTTTTGTATTCTATGTATGTAGTAAATTCTGTAAATACTATTTGAACACTGATTACTATAACTTAACTTACTGAACTTCCATTGCTATAATTGTTTAATCTCTCATTATGTATATCTTTTATTACTGGAGCTTTTCTCCCTGGGCCTCTACTGAAAATGGGTTCCTGACCCAGTGGACTTTCCCAGTCAACAAATGTCAATACATACATAAATAACTGAGCTATGGATGTATGGGCATCCATCTAAAATGTAAAATATTGAACGTCAAGTGATCAAACACAACATGTTCATCTTCAACAGATAAAAAAACACTGTAAAACATGTCTTTTGCAGGGGGAGGCAAGCTTCTCTGCACCCCCATAACCCTGCTAATTATGTATACCGACTCTGAGATTGCACTACAGTGGGGAAAGAGCAAATTCCGTGATCCACACTGTACTACAATCTTGCACAGAAACAAACTCAGCATATTCGATCAGCTGATATTTGAAATGAAGTTACATTTAGCTTTAATTGAAAAAAGTCAGTATTTAAATGCTTCTGCTTGTCACTATGCAACCTAAAACCATGACTGGAACTATTAAAGTCAGCTTATATGTTTCACATTTTCTTCCACAATACCACAAATAATCTTGCTATTCAGGAACTGTGTCCTCCAACAATGTTATAGGAGTTGCTTATTAGTGTAGCAGAATGTGTGGTTATGACAGCATCAACCCCCCTATGCATTCATATATTCATTCAGCACTCACGCACACACACACACGCACACACACGCACACACATGCACTCACACGCACACACACACACACACACACACACACACACACACACACACACACACACACACACACACACACAAACACACACACAATGCACTCTCACACACACACACACACACACACACACACACACACACACACACACACACACACACACACACACACACACACACTCCTAACTTATATCCTAACTATCCCCCTAAGACGAACTCCTAGGCAGACACATACTCTCACATAACACTCACACATGTATTCCTTCACATAACCTCACCCAGCACTATCTGTCTCCTAACCCCCTCAGCACTTACCTCTACCATGATGGGCAAGCACAACCTTTTGGCCTTGTTCATGAGCAGCTATGTTACTTTAAGCAGTCAAGAAAGTCAGTTGACAGGCTATGTAAATGCCTTACATCAGGTGGTTATGAGGGGTGGGCTCATGGCTAATAAGCATATCTCTCCCCTGGTATGCCTTGTTAACATTTAGCATGGCTACAAAGACTGCCCACTGCAGTGCTACAGGTCTTCGTACTAAAGCTCCATGGTAAGGTTGTCCCTGAATATAAAATGCTTACCGTGAGGTAACCTTTCTGGACTGGCTCCATTAATCCCTATAGTGATTTTTATGAAAGAAACCTTAAACACTGCCAGCATTATTTCTGGTTAGGTATTTTGTGACTCAATCCATGGTTATAATTAAAGCAGCAGTATGCATTTTCACAGAAAAGAAATAAAAATGGGAATAGTTTTAAATCCCTAGACTTGTAAATGTGACTTCTAGAAAAGCAAGACTGAATGTGCTGAAACACTGGCTACATATACAACAAACAAGATTATAATTATTCCTGTTTATCTGAGGTATGCCACAGTTAGCATTTATGAATAATAGATGTATGTGAAGGTTGCGGCCTCCCACACTGCCCCCATACAAAATGCTGCCATAAAGGAGAACAGTGTTTGTTGACATTTGCTGTCCTTCTGTTGTTTTTCCGTTTCTTTTTGGTGATTCTAGGACTCACAGTTATGGGTCTCAGAGTTATAATAGTGAGTGTAATATACTCTTAAATGTTACTTTTTAGTTTGTCTTAGTATATACTCAAAACACTGCCATTTATCAGCAACGCAAAAGGTAGAAAAAATAATGAAAAATATGTCACCTTAACAAGAACTGAAGAACAGAATATTGTTAGAAGTGAATTTGTATTCATTCTGAAAAAAAGACCTGAAAATATTCTTATGTATGTACTTTCTGTTTACTTATAATAAAATGTTGATTATTTAGTTGAGAGGCTTTAAAAAATATACTTCCTCCATGGTATCACACTGATGAATTAGTTATGTAACCTCACTCAGTTTGTCATTGCAACACTCATTTAACCAATGAATAAAGCACTACTGGAGGATTTCAGGTCAGTTGTGTTCTTTTATTCACTGAAGTCACAAACAATTGTTATGCACTTCATGTGTAAAAAAAAAAAACTAAATTTGCAGAAGATAAAAAGCTGCCTATAAGGAGTATAATGCATATATATATATATATATATATATATATATATATATATATATATATATAATATATTTTTTTTACTTCAGCTGTGTCTAAAAATACATATTAGCCCCTGGATTCACAAAAGCTTGCACGGAGTGCAAGATGAGTGTAGGAGCTCACGCCGGCAATATGTCTGCCGTGCGATCCAGGAACAGCAGGCAGGGGTGTGCACGAGAGCTGCTAAAGCTAGTCTTGCACAGACAGCATCATGGTATGCAAATTACCTCATTTGCTAGTGAAAGCCATGCAAATGAGCTAAATTTGTGATCCAGCAAACACTAACTGTCCGTGGAAGATTAGTGTTACCTGAAGAAATGTACTCCGTTGTACAACACAAAGGTGAGCCCTGAAGTAAAAACCAACTTGATTTGTCACACACATATAGTATATATGCCTATAGTGGGCATGCTCACACATTTAAACAAATTTAGCAAATTTCAGTCAACATACTGAAAGGTCATACTGGGCATGCTCACACACAAACAAATGAAGCAAATTTCAGTCAACAACATAATGAACGGTCATACTGAGCGTGCTCACACACTTCAGCCCTGTCTGAGTACAGCAGTGGGCCACACATATCTGGCAGTTGCAGTTCTTACTCCAGACACATGTCACTATTCACCAATCCTGCCTTGCGCACACAGTGATATGAAAACAGACCCATATAATATACTGGACCATTGTCATAATCAAACTATGTAATACAAGTACTTAAGTTGTTCAAAATAGTTAAAATCCAAAGAAGATCAATAAATCTCCGATCAGTATCATCAAGAAACAATGAGCACTCCTAACATTATCCAAACCAAGCTCTGCCAAAAATATTGCCAAAGATTCCATAGAGAACCATGAAGCTTTCTTTAGCTATGTCATAAATATCAACGTAAACTCATATATATTCGGAGTTAGTGCAAAGTGTAAATAAATACATGTACATAACTGACATTGCCAACATCTTGTCAGACAGGTTCATACATATTTACCCCCCTCTCACTGACAAAAGGGCCCATTGCCATACCTGGAGATTGTGAAACCCCAGAAATCACATATACAATGGTTATACAGCTCTATCCAAACCTAAAAACACAGTGTCTATGGGATGACATTGTGTCCCTGGCTGTGTCATATGTGACCTCGAAAACAAACAGACCCTGCACCTGAACAGTCTGTTGAGACTCACCCTCTGTACAGGATATGAAACTGTTGAATGGGTTACAGCGACATTTGGCACACTCCACAAGTGTTGGTGCACAACAGACCATGGGAACTATTGTCTTATAAGCCTAATAAGCCTGATCTGCAAGGCCATGGAGTCCATCATTATGGAACTCATAAACAGAGCTATTGGGAGCCTACAAATACTGAACCCTACCCATTTTGGTTTGGTCAGGGGCAGATCATGGTCCCTAAACCTGCTAGACAGTTTTCAAGGCAGTTATCCAGGACATATGTCAATGAAATGAGCTCCACATGGCCTACAATGACTTTGAAAAGCCCTTTTCCAACATCCCACACACATGTCATATCCACAAAATCAACAACCTGTGCATAAACGCATATGTCATTTGATGGACTGCCCACTGGGGCACAGATAGATCCCGCAAGGTAAGAATTGTTTTCTCCCTGTTGGACTGTAAGCTGGTAACAACTGCTGTCCCCATGACTCAGTCCTGGGACCCTTCCTGTCTGGTGTATACTTTTCAGAAGTACAGTCAAACACATGATGGCTATGGTTAGCAAAGTTTGTGGATGACTGCAAAAAGGTTGTCATAATTGATGTTTGGGACAACAGAGACATCCTTAAAAAGGGTCTCAGTCAGACAGATGTGGTGTCAAAATTATGGCCTCAAGCTGCAGTTATACAAATACCACATAGGAGCCAACACCCTAAATATAGAGGTAATAATAAGAGATCTATGGACACATGTGGATAGTCATCTCTACTTTTAGAAACACATTCACAAAGTGGTTAGAAAATCATGCTATGTGTCTCCACAAATTGCCAAAGTCTTTGCATGTAGGTCATAGGAGGTTCCCTCTACTCATCAGTCATCAGACCCATCAGAGAGTACCACGACACACTTGCAATGACTCTGACTAGGCACCTTCAGCAGCTGGAAAGACCACTGAAGTACCTCAATAAGAGGATTACTGGCCTCAAACAGTTGTCCCATGTAACAAGACTGAAGTAACTCAGTCTTTACTCTGTTGCATACTGTCTACTCGGGCGATCTCTGCCCAGCATACAGGTCCATGTCCAATGCAGAACTGATGTACATGCTCTATCTGAAGTAAACCCAAGCTCACTGTGCCACATGCTCTAGGGATATAATCATCACTACAATAAATAGAACATGTTGGAGGGATACATTACTAACTCACAGACTTCCGTTGCTTTGGAACAGGCTCCCAACCTACATTAAGATGGGTCCCTCACTGACACTCTTCCAAAGGAGCCTTGATGAGTGTATGTGAAACTGAACTGTCACACCATGGATCACTTCATCAGCTCTACTACACGGAGGCATAGGGAACTAACCCCATGTGTGGTGATAGCTGCACACTCTAGCCATAATAATATATAACTTCAGGCAAATAGCCTATTACCTGCCTATGTACCTATATATGTAGGGGGAACACAGTATAATAAGTCAAAGATGGATGGGCAGAGATGTGTGTAAGAGGGTGACCATGACAGGGAGCCATCCAGGACTGTCCCACCCAGCACACATCCCAATGGCATAAAAGACATGCGGTGCACATCTCACCCAATGTACATAATAGCCACCAGTATCTGTAAGCATTACAGTGTATGTGATGCATGTGTCTGCTGTACAACATGACTGTACAATGAAGTACACATCTACTATCTGTAGACATGTACCTGTCATATGTAGCAGACTATCTTCCCGAAGGCATATATTAGCCTAGGCAAGTTGTGCAGCTTTCACCACCCCATTGGTTAGTCTCCTAAGCCCTATTTCTAATAGTTAGTACTCTAAGCCCTTTTCTAGTGGGGTTGCTGATGTGATCCCTGGTGTGAATTGTCTGTTTCCCATCCACTCATCAAGGTTCCTATTGAAGAGTGTCAGCGAGGGGTTCTGTCTGATGTACATTAGGACTCTGTTCCACAGTAAGGCAAGTCTCTGGGATGGTACTCTATCCCACCAGCATGCTGTATTCATTGTTGTGATGAGGTTCATATCCCTGGAGTGTGTAGTGCGACTCATTTTAGTTTACCTTAGATGGAGCATGTTCAACAGTTATGTGCTGGACATGGCTCTGTATGTTAGGCAGAGTTTGCCTCTGGGTAGGTGGTACGCAACAGAGAACAGATGTAGTTTTTCCAGTTGTGTTGCATAACACAACTGTTTGAGGCCAGTAATCCTCTTGGTGAGGTACCTCTGTGGTCTCTCCAGCTGCTGGATATGCTAAGTCGAGTACATCCAAAATAGTGCATTGTACTCAATGATGGGTCTGATGACTTAAGAGTAGAGGGCCACCACTACCTCTTGTGATCTTGATGCAAACCCTTTGTTGATTAGGTGGGCCAGATAGGATTTCCTAACCACTTTGGCAACATGGTTGTCAAAGGAAAGATGACGATCTACTTGTGTCCCCAGATCCCTTATTACCTCGTCAGTGTTTAGGGGGTAAAACCTATGTGGTAGTTTGTGGGTACTTTGTTTTCCCCAAAGGGGATTACTATGCATTCTTTTGCATTGAGCTTGTGGCCATGATTCTGACACTGCACATCTGTCTCACAGAGTCCCTTCTGGAGAATATTTGTGTTATCCAGGGAATCTATTATGGCACATACTTTACAGTTCCCAGCAATCTTAGTCAACCACAACCCTCCTTTGTTGGCATGTACTTCTGAGAAGTATATACCAAACAGGAGGGGCCCTGGGACTGAACCCTGGGGAACACCAGTTGTTACCGGTTTAGAGTCTGACATGTAGCCAGCAACTCTTAATTTGTGGGATCTGTCTGTGAGCCAATTTGCAATCCATCTTGTGATGTATGGATCTATGCCCAGGTTGGTGAGTTCATCTATGATACCTGATTAGGGAATGGTGTCAAAGGCCTTAGCGAGGTATAGGTAGGCTGTGTTGAGCTCCTTTCAATCATCTGTAGCCTGGGCAACTGTCTCAAAGAAATACACCCAGTTAAGGAGGCATGATCTGCCTTTGACAAACCCAAACTGGATGTGCTCAACTGTGTGAAGGTTCTCAATGTCTTTATTGTTGAGTTCCATTATGATTGGCACATTTGCCTTGCAGATCAGATTCGTCAGGCTCATGGAGCGGGAATGCTAAGGGGCTGTTGTGGCCCCACCCCTGTGGAGTGGGAAGAACATTGCTGTGCAACATTCTATGGGTACATATCCTGTTGAGAGGATGCAAAGAGAGGTGTAGGTATCCTTGATGAATATGGATACATCCTCGCCCTATGTGCTATGATCCAGGTTCTGATGCCAGAAGGTATGGAATGAGTAGTTTCCTGGTAGTGCTGGTGTGCTGTCTGTAGCCTTGAACTAGGTTTCTGTTACTGCACAGATATCAATATTCTCCACACTGAGGAGTGCCTCGAGTGTGTGCATTTGGAGGCTGAGACTCCTGGCAATGAGTAGCATTTAGCTCACTTTGTGGTTATTTGTGTTGGTTACAGGGGTTGGTTTGTCCTTTGAGCCTTGCCTAAGAAAGGTAATATGGGGACAGCAAGAGCCTTGGCCTGTATTCAAAAGCATAGGGGTGACAGGTGCAAACCACCTCTAGTGAAGCAACGAGGCTTGTCTATCATGTCATCCCAGGCAGACAGAGACTGGATCCCCTTTGAATGACACCAGGAGCTCAGCCAGTTGTTGAAATTTATCATCTTTCTGTTATATTGCATTATCATGTAGGTAAAGGTAAGATGCTACTCAAGGTCAGGGTCATACCAGCCTGGGCTACATGATCATAGAGCTACTATATATCTCTTGTCATGTTGTCCTGGGAGGTATGTCTCAGATCATTCACACTGACATGTACAAAGACCGCGTCATATATGTACCTGTTCTGGAGTGATGTAAGTGCTTGTGTTATGTGGCGGATCATAGCACCTGACAGACAACGGACAGTAACTTTCCTCTTGTCCAGCCTAGTGAGTGGAACATCTGTGTGCCTGACTATGGAGTCACCTATTACTAGTTTGTTGGGTATGTTGTTTTGCCTTAGGGCCTGTTGTGAGGCACACTGCTTTAATGTATTATGTGATTTCTGGCATGTGCTTGGAGGTGCATGTTGCTTGCTTGTCTGCTTAGGAGGACACTTTCTCTTTTTCAGATTAATATTTGTATTCTCTGCATATGGTAATGTGTATTTATGTGTGTGTTTTGCTGGTGCTTATATTGTAGGTCTATGTGAGACTGTTGGTGTTGTGCTTGTATGACCCTACTCCTCTTGACTGTACTGTCCAGCATTGGGTTGACAGAGCTTAGCCACCAGTTTGACCCTGTGTGTGCCAGCATGTGGTGCATCAATCCATATATGATATGGTTATGGTCTATGCATACAATACACTCACAATTCACCTAATATAATAAGCCTGTTGAGGTTAGCAAATGTGAAAAACCCCTTTGGGCAAACTGTCAGCGAGTAATGTCTGTATTGCATCCTGTAACTCCATATTGCTTGCTGAAGTGTAAAAAAGTGCTTAGTTTGGAATAAGAACCCCGCACTTGCCAACTGTGTGTGTTTGTCTGTGTGTGTGTGTGTGTGTGTGTGTGTGTGTGTGTGTGTGTGCGTGTGTGTGCGTGTGTGTGCGTGTGTGTGTGTGTCTGTCTGTCTCTCCCTGGGGAGACAGCAACCTTTTTGGAGACTACTCACACCCCTTAAAAGTGATATACTCATCTTTGTCAAGTCTGATGATGTCACCATCCTACAAATACACCTGTGGGAAAATAAAATCCCAGTAATTTGTATAGCGTGTCATGTAAATGCATACTGCTGTAATATCCTAATATAGTGTGGTATGAGTATGAATACTGTGCTTGACAACTGTGTGTCTGTCTCTCCCTGGGGAGGGTGCAACTTTTTTGGAGACTACTCACACCCCTTAAAAGTGATATACGCATCTTTGTCAAGTCTGATGATGTCACCATCCTACAAATACACCTGTGGGAAGGTGAAATTCAAGTAATGTGTATAGCGCGTCTTGTAAATGCATACTGTTATAGTATCATAATGTAGCAAAATAGAAGTTTAAATCCTGTACTTGCCTACTGTGTGTTTGTTTCTCCTTGGGGAGGGAGCAACCTTTTTTGGAGACTACTCACACCACTTAAAAGTGATATACTCATCTTTGTCAAGTCTGATGATGTCATCATCCTACAAATACACCTGTGGGAAGGTGAAATCTCAATAATGTGTGTAGTGTGTCCTGTAAATGTGTACTACTGTCATATCATAATGTAGTTAGGTATGAGTTTGAATCTTGCACTTGCCGACTGTGTGTGTCTGTCTTTCCCTGGGAGGAAGCATCCCTTTTGGAGACTACTCACACCACTTAAAAGTGATATACTCATCTGTGTCAAGTCTGATGATGTCACCATCCTACAAATACACTGGTGTGAAGGAGAAATCCTAGCAATGTGTATAGTGTGTTGTGTAAATGCGTATTGCTATTATGTAGTGAAGTATGAGTTTGAATCCTGCCCTTACCAATTGTCTGTGTGTGTCTGTCTGTCTCTTCCTGGGGAGGGAGCAACCTTTTTGGAGACTACTCACACCTCTTAAAAGTGATATACTCATCTTTGTCAAGTCTGATGATGTCACCATCCTACAAATACACCTGTGGGAAGATGAAATCCCAGTAATGTATATAGCAGGATGTGTAAATGCGTGCTGCTGTAGTATCATAATGTTGTTAGGTAGGAATTTGAATCCTGCACTTGCTAACTGTGTGTCTGTCTGTCTTTCCCTGAGGAGGGAACAACCTTTTTGGAGACTACTCACACCCCTCAAAAGTGATATACTCATCTTTGTCAAGTCTGATGATGTCACCATCCTACAAATACACCTGTGGGAAGGTGAAATCCCAGTAATGTGTATAGCGCATCGTGTAAATGTATACTGCTGTAGTATCATGATGTAATTAAGTAGGAGTTTGAATCACTGACTTGTGTGTGTTCCAGGTGTGTGACACTGTTGGTCAATGTGGAGTGGGTTTTTATTTTTCTAGTGTATTACATATTACAATGACAACTGTATGTGCATAACACATGTAAGGTAGCTGTGGGGCAAAGCCATATACATACATGTGGCCTCAATTTTTTCATAGGTGGGTACTATGCTTTCTCCATGAAAGCATCTGTTAACTTTGCCAGAGCATGCTGGCACTTTCCAGACCTTAGGTCACTTCTGTATGCTTGTGTCAAGCTTAGCTACTGCAGTGATCCCTGGGCTACGTCTTCTGTTTCACATCCACTCATCACGGTTTCTATTGAAGAGTGTGAGTGAGGGTTTATGCTTGAGGTATATTTGAATCCTGTTCCAAAGCAAGCAAAGTCTGACAAAGATGACTAATCATTATAGGTGTGCAACAACCTCTGTTGATCTGCATGCAAACCTTTTATTGCTTATGTGCTCCACAGAGGGATTTCCAAAACCCTTTGGTAATGTGATTATCAAAGGAGAGATGACTAAACACATGGCTCTATGTATACATTAGTACCTGTTCCACATTTTGGGGGCTACTACCTATGTGGTACTCTGGGGATACTTTGTTTTCTAAAAGTGGATGACTATGCTTTCTTTGGCTTATAGCTTTACATGATTTTGACACCAAGTATCTGTCTCTATGATACCCTTTTGGAGGATATGTATGTTATCTGGAGAATAAAGTATAGCCCACAGTATGCATTTTTATCAGACGTGGGCAGACATATCCCTACTGTATTTGCCTGTACCTAAGAAAGCTATATGCCATACAGGAGGTGTCCCAGGACTGAGTGCAAGTGAATACCACTTGTTACTGGCATAGAATTGTACATGGAGGCTGCAAATGTTACTGTGTGTCCTACATCTGTGTGTCTGTTGCCAATCCATCATCTAACAGTCATTTATGGTCAGTTTGTTGAGATTATGTATAATACCAGAATGTGGGATGGGTATGAATTGCTGGGTGAGCTATAGCTTGGATGTGTGGACCTCCCCTCCCTCACCTATAGCCTTGTTAACTAGCTTGAAGTCTACTAGGTGTAGGAGCCATGATCTGGTCTTTAAAGAACCTAAGTGGGTATGGTGCAGTGTTTGCAGGTTCATAATGTCTCTGTTAATGAGTTCCATAATGCTGTACTCCAAAGCCTTCCAGATAACATTTGTCTGGCTTATAGGGTGAAAGTTTCCAGGATCTGTTGTAGCTATACCCTTAATCAATTTATGTTAACATTTGCACTGGGTGTGACGAGGGTGGACAGGATTAGGAATAAGTATATTAGAGGGTCATTCCAGGTTTCAGGGTTAGTAGTCCAAGCCAGATAGGCAGGATTACGTTGGTTTGTACATGTGCTGAGGAGGGATGCAGAGTACATTGTGAAATAGATGCTAAGGATGAAGCTGCCAGGTAACAGGAAAAGAGGAATGCCTAAGATGAGGTATATGGATGTGGTGAGAGAGGACATGCAGGTGGATGGTGTGACAGCGCAAGATGCAGAGGGCAGGAAGAAATGAAAACAGATGATCTACTGTGGCGACCCCTAATGGGAGCATCCGAAAGGAGAAGAAGAAGAAGTTAAAGCTCAACCCTTGTGGACTGTGAACACCATTACTGTGTGTCATTCCACAAGTATGTAACCTGTATAGAGGCTGCATATGAACAGAGTGTTTAGGTAAGTGGTGACTTCATATGTCAGCTTGTGTATGACACAGCCAGGGTCACTGTCCAGTACCATTGCCACTGTGATTTGGACTTTGGTAAAGAGTTGTTTTAACTAGAGTGTCTCTGTGAATCATCAGGTTTAACATTCTTCCAAGTCTGGAAATGTTGCCCTTGTGTAATGACTGGGTGGTGAAATCCACATTCAAACTGTCTGACAAGATATTGGTAATATCATTCAGATAAGTATACTTTGTGACCATTTACATTAACTCTGACCCGATCTGAGATTTCTCCTCTAGATTATAAACAACACTAAAGAAAGCTTTAGTGTTGTCTTTGGAATCCTTGTCAATTTGTATTTTGAAGCTTACCTTGTATGATTTATTTATTTTTTATTTATTTTACATTTGATAACCAGACTAGTCTAACTGGATATATTTCCATTTTCAGTAGAGACCCGGGGAGAAAAGCTCCAGTAGTAAACAATTTGATTATAAATTTGAAATACAATACAAACGATGCAAATCATAGTTGATACATAATAAATGAAAGTAGTTCAATAAAAAATACAAGAAGCAGTGAATAAAAAATGGAGATAAAAGATGGTATTTACACTAATATAAAAGTGACAAAAGTATGTGTTAAATTATTTACACAAATAAAAGTGACAAAAGGGTATGATAAGGTTATGAAAATAAGAATGTTTTGTGATAATCAACAGGATAGATTCCACCAGTATGTTCTATTGCGTTCACCAGTTCCTGTTCTGCTTCAAAAAGTATGCATTAGAGTTTGGAATATATAGTATGAGGCGGAAATAATATTAGCAAAACCAGAAGGTTAGTCAGGGTTACTGCAGGGGCATTACCAATGTGTTTTAAGGTGTCTTTTGAGGATTTGTTTAAAGAGAGGCAAGGAAGAAAGTGACGTTAGATGATTAATGAGGGCTGGTATTTTCCCAGTGATACTGACCAGAGAGGTTATCTCTTCTTGGTGTGTAACTCTTTTTTGGTACAACTTCACCCCTTCTATTATATATTTAGTTTATGACAGGGGTCCATGAGACTAATGCACTTTTACTGTATAGGTGAGTATTTCTTGTGTTTGTGATAGCACGGTCCGTGCAACCTTGTAGGTGAACAGTGTGCATTACTAAAGGATTATGCAGCTGGGACAGTGTTAACCTTAGTAATGCAAACCAATGACAGATAGCAACAACAGCATCACCCACAGCACAGTGTCAACCTGTGTCATACACACACATGCGTACTCAAGTTCCAAAATGTGTGTAGTACAATGCATACTGGCCACCAAGAGAAAACTATGGAGTGTTACCACTGGCCAATACAGGGCATGTCACCCTGCCCATGTGTCCAATATGAATGTACATGCTGACAGTGCACCTCCACCATGTTCACAAATGGACACCTGCAAACCTGTGTTGCACACACCCCACACTTCCTGTCCACTGTATAACGCATGCTGACACAACTACACAAATCAGCCAAGTGGCATAGGCAAACAAAACACAATTGGAATAAATACTGGTGAAAACAATACAACATTGCTAATTACAGCTTAAATGCATCAAGCCTGCTCAGCTACACCTTCAAGGATATCATTACACGTTACTGTTGACAACATGCTACACATCCAACAATTGCTATACTTTATTAAAGTCACCCCGTGCATCAGCGCCATGTTAGCCTGTTCCTGCATCAATGTTACAGATGACAGGAGGTGGCATAGGTTTCATCATATGCACAGGGTGTGTTTGTTTGCCAGAGGCCTACACTGAGCCATGCAATCGACATGTGTGTGTGAGTGTGTGTGTGTGAAGGCCATGAGTACTGTTATGGGCCAATGTTGATGTAGTGTGTGGGTATGTGTTTGCCCTAGATTTCTGGTTTATGTGTGTGTGTCTGCATGCACACAGTTCCATCATGTGGCTGCCATATACGGGAATTTGTGAGACAGCTACAGACTGAACCTGGCAGGCTTTACAGATTATCATCTCTGTCCACGGATATGGAACCTGTGCCTGGCAGGGGCGCTACAGACAGTATCAGGCACTAATCCAGATTGGTTACTATCCCCAGAGGTTGACAAATGTCCACTGGATCCAGGTCCCTGCTGGGACTGGCCAGAGCCATGTGCACATGGTCTGCTAGGATGGCCTATGGACAGCCTACCCCCAACATTGCTGGGGCTGGTACTGGCACTACGGGAGCAGCTGTGACTTGCTGGACGTCCACGGAAAACTCCAGCTGGAGATGTTGCTGGCATATGTCCACATCAACATCTCAACTGTCCCATACTGTCCTGACACATGGAAATGACATTGTGGAGGACATCCAATGTCTCACCCCAATGTCTATCAATGAACTCAGTGTAGTTATGTATGGACCTGCTAGGTCATAGATTCTGTCATTTACAGAGATGTAATGAGCCCTCTGTGCCCTTAACTCCTGTCTGGTGTACCGCTCCATTCAAGTCTGTGCCTCCATGACAGCCTGGAACATGCGTGTGGTAGAAAGAGGTGTGGCATGTCTGCCAGGGGCATGATGACCAGCAGTGCTTTGACGAGAACCCCTTAGCATCTGCCTATGTAGTACCATTCCAGACATCTGGCTATGGCTGCTGTGTCCTGATTCGTGTGCCATAGATACCACACTGTCCTGGACAGTGCCAACCGTACACTGTCCCTCAGCTAAGGGCAATGGTGATGATGGATGTACAGGCAGTATGACTGTGTGCATGGATGGGGTGGAGACTTGTGTACTGTCAATTGGTGGTCCAGCAACAGACCCTGACAAACCTGCCTGTGCCTCAACACACCTATCCTCATGATCACCATCTGTCTCAGTGATATCAGGTTCCCTGCTGTACTGAACCAGCCCCACCTCGCCACCTGTGAGAGGAAAACAGGAAACACACTTTAAGACATGAACATGACTTCAGACCACATGCACACATGCACACATGCACTCATGCACATACACAAAACTACACTCCTCCCGAAAGCAGATACACACAACACCAGCAATCACAGAACATACACAATAGCAGGTGATGGTCGAGTACAGTATCACAAGCAAAACAGCCATATCACACCTGTCAGCATGCAGGACATGTGTTGCTCAACAGCATGCAGTGCAAGTGTAGTCAATCTTTGTTACTAACAGTATAAATGGCTTTGATGCATGTGTTTTGTTATTCGGTGATGGCCCTCCCCCTGGAACACAATGCATACATGGACACAGCATTGCTGTGCAGGTATTCATAACCCTGTGATGTACTGTGCACCATAACTCGTAGGTGAACATACCATTGCTGGATGTGTATCTGTGTGTCAGAAAGGTATCAAATGCTGATTACAGCCTCTGTGTCTTTAGCAAATAATTGTGGACATGTGTTAATTGTGAACATGTTTTTAGCACATGCATGATGAGTATTTACACAACATCATCAGTGGTGCATGGATAACTGATAGAATACCATTCGGCCACATACCCAATGTACGGTACTTATGGTGAGTGTAGATCATACTGTGGACATGCCAGTCTCATCCATGTCATGACATGCTAAAACACGACTGCATATTTAAACACTACACATACCCAATATGTGTCATATAACCTAGCCACTCAATAGCATCACAAGACATATATGTGTCAGTTGTGCAAATGGGGATTGGTATGCATACTGTTTAGAGGTGCATATGTGTGCAAACATGCATCATTATGGTGTGTAGCAATGACTACTATGTGCAGTACTGTGGTTACAATAACTGTATGGGGTATAGTACCATAAGGCATCATCATGAGGCATTGGGTGGTCACTCAAGGCTACAAATGTTTCACAAACCAGCACAAATCATGCTGTGCCAGAACTGTACTACCTTGGCTAAATTCACCATTTCACAACCAGTTGTTACGTGATTTTGTAAGGAGGCCAATAAGGAGCATTCCCTGCCATGAATGTGTAGTGTGTTGCAGAGTGTTTAAATGCCCCAGGATAAGCTTCTACCCCTCAGGTATATTCTGTGTAATGTGTGGATGAGATTTTGGATACTGGAATGTGTCATTGCAGAGGGTTTGGGAATCCTTTATGTGTAGCATGTTAAAATCCTCGGTGTATAACATAGATGTGTATGTTATGTGCATGTTGAGTATCAACTGTGCCTATCCAATGGTCACTACAGTCTAGCCACATTTGTTTCAGATGGTCTGGGTATTGCATCTATTTGAGGCTGCTAATCACATTAGTGAGATGTGCGTGCTCTTACACCAAACATGCACAGCATGCATTATGTGTAGGTGTGTTACATGTGTACATGGCCTACACCTTAACTATGACATGCACTTTTTATTTCCAATAGTAAATGTAGAACACACTCACCAGCATCAGTCTGCTGCCTTGACGTCACCCCAGAGGTACCTACATAGAGATGAGACAGTTTGTCAGTGGCCACAACTGTGGCATTGCTACTGTGTGTTTGCAATCTTACAGTACAACAACAGTTTACATTCACAGGGCTGCAACTTATGTTCCAAATGATCAGTATTGCAGAAAAACAGGCTCCACATCTTTGAACGACACACTCCAAATCTCACATATGCATGATCTACCAATACAGATAACCGTAGTCTACAGATATGCCATGTTACCTGCATGCTCCATGTGTGCTTGCTGGGTGGCTCCAACCTCCATCATGATGTATGTCTGCTGGTGTTGTTGTTGGGCAAGTGCCACCAGGCACATGAACAGCTCCTCCACTCTGTTGAGGGGGGGGGGGTGGATGCTAACACCACCCCCTGTTGCAAGCTGTTCCGTACGCACAGCAGCGGCATGCTGACATACATGCCAAAGAAGATCACTGCAGTGGTGGCATACCTGCTCATATGTGCAGTTTTGCAGGCCTACCTCATTGACCCTGCGGACAAGATCTTGCCACATTGCAGTATGCTCCTGCTGGTCCTGGCTGGTTCGTGAAAACAGTAAATGGTAGTGCTGAATCATAATGCTAGTGATGATATCATCTTCAGCCCTACTGTAGGTTGGGTTCCTGTGATGGGCCATGATCCCTGGAAGACATAAATACAAAAATATGTCTGAGCAAGTCATATGGCACATTTAACATTATACAGTACAGATATCACTGAACTGTTATATATATATATATATATATATATATATATATATATATATATATATATATATATATATATATATGTATATACATATAGGTTCATAGGTTCATACTAGGCTATCTGCCCTAGGGCATTTATAAGCCTAGCCAGAGTGTGTTTGGCTTTCGCCACCCATTTTAAATTAATTTTGCTATGCCCTTTTTCGAGGTTAGTATACTGTGCCTCTGTCTGACAGTGACACAGAAGTGATACCCGGGGTAAACCTATGATCTCCCATTCACTCATCAAGATTCCTCTTGAAGAGAGTCAATGAGGAACTCTGCCTAACCTGGACTGGGATTTTATTCCAGAGTGAAAGGAGCCTCTGGGTTATGAATCTGTCCCTAAAGCATGTCCTATTTATTTCAGTGCTGAGGTTCAGGTCTCTCGAGCGCGTAGCTCAATGGGATTTGGATTTTCTGAGGTGCAGCATGTCCATTAATTCCGGGTTGGACATGGCTTTATACGTCAGGCACAGATCGCCTCTGAGCAGGCGGTATGCCACTGAGTAGAGCTGGAGTTTCTTTAACCGGGCAGCATATGGCATCTGTTTGAGCCCTTTGATCCTCTTGGTGAGGTACTTTTGGGGTCTTTCCAGTTGCTGCAGGTGTCTGGTAAGGTACATCCCAAAAAGGGCATTGTACTCAATTATGGGCCTGATGAGGGATGAGTAAAGAGGCACGATGACCTCCCCTGATCTAGATGTGAATCCCTTCATTATTAGGTGGGCTATATAAAATGTTTTTCAAACCACTTTGACCACATGGTAGTTAAATGAGAGATTGCTGTCAACTTGGGTCCCCAGGTCCCTAATTACTTCTTCCGTACTTAATGGATTACCACCTATGTGGTAATTTGTGGGCACTTTGTTTTTGCCAAAGGGGATGACTATACACTTTTTGGCGTTTAGCTTGAGGCCGTGGCTCTGGCACCAGTTGTCTGTTTCCATGAGGCCCTTTTGTAGGATGCTTGTGTCGGCTGGAGAGTCGATTATGGCACTCAGTTTGCAGTCATCTGCGAACTTGGTCAGCCACAGTCCTTCCATGTTGGCCTGTACCTCCGAGAAGTATATACCGAACAAGAGAGGTCCCAGGACTGAGCATTGTGGGACGCCACTTATAACTGGTTTGGAGTCTGACATGGCTCCAGCAATTCTAACCATGTGGGTTCTGTCCTTGGGCCATTTTGCAACCCATCTAGTGACATAGGGGTTTATATTTAAGCTGGTGAGCTTATCTATAATGCCAGAGTGGGGTATTGTATTGAAGGCTTTTGTGAGGTCCAGGTAGGCTGTATGGACCACCTTCCCCTCGTCAATGGTCTTGATGACTGTTTCAAAGAAATCAACCAGGTTTAAGAGGCAGGATCTGCCTTAACAAAGCCAAACTGGGTAGGATCCAGTGTCTGTAGGTCACCCAATATCTTTATTTATGAGGTCCATGATGATCCTTTCCATAGCTTTGCAGATCAAGCTAGTCAGGCTTATGGGGCAATAGTTTCCAGGATCCGTTGAGGCACCACCTTTGTGGAGAGGGGCCACTGTTGCTGTACGCCATTCTTTGGGTACATATCCTGTAGTAAGGCTGAAATTGAACAGTAGTTTTATGTTTGGGTTTAGCTCTTCTTGGAGTTCATGTAGGACGCAGCCCGGGACACCGTCTGGTCCCATTGATGCTGTGTTTTTTGCTTTGGAGAGGGCAGCTCTTACCTGAGCATCTGAGATGTCAGGGGGGGTAGCACTCTGCTGGGATAGATATTTGCCCTTTAGGTGGGGAGGGGGGGAGAAGTTTGTGTTGAACCTGTCAGCTAGGATGTTGGCAATGTCTGTGGGTTCAGTGTTTTTTTTGCCATTTTGGACTAATTCTGAGCATATCTGGGAATTCCCACCCAGGTTCCTAACATAACTAAAGAAAGCCTTGTGATTATCCTTAGTGTCCTGTGCAATTTTTCTCTCGAAGCTGGCCTTAGACGATTTTATGAGTGCCCGTAGTAGTTTTTTGCTAATACTGATCAGAGATGCCTTCCCTTTTTGGGATTTTGCTGTATCATGTAGTAGCTTCCTCCTTCTATTGTATAGTTTGTTTATAGCTGGGGTCCACCAGACAGGACGTCTGCCTTTGGTGGATTGGGTCTTGGTTTTATTTGGGATTGCATGATCCATGCATTCCTGAAGGTGTTCATAGAATGTGTTTATAAAGGATTCTGTGGTCTGGGCTGTATTTTCCACAGGACCGGGGGCTTTGAAGGATTCCACCTTGGTTTTGAGGAGTGTGAAATTTGCTTTAGAGAAGTTTTTCACTGTGGTTTTCAGGGCAGGGGGTGGAGTCGGGATGTGAATATCCAGTGAGATTAGTTTAATGGTCTGAACTTACCAGTGAGGGATACACTTCTGGTCTGGAGCATAGAGTCCCCATGTTGGTGATGATCAGGTCCAGTATGTTTTCCCCTCTTGTGGGAGTGGTAACAAGTTGTTCCATAGCATTTGAGTTTATAAATTCTAGGAACCTTTGTGCTAGGGTGTTGGAGCTAGAGTAATGCTCCGAGTCTATGTTTGGGTAGTTGAAGTTGCCCAATATAATGGTGTTTGGAGAGACCTTCATATTTTCCAGTGTTCTCAGAAAGGCCGAGTGGGGTTCCTGGGTTTGGGAAGGTGGTCTGTAGCAGGCTATAAACTGGAAGGCAGTTTTACCCACTGTTAGTTGAACATGGATAGTCTCTGATGCTTCGTGCTGTGCCACCGACCTGGAGGTGTGGGTATCTTTGGCGAATATTGATACTCCCCCCTCCTTTTGTGGTTCGGTCCAAGTTTTGGAGCCAAAAAGCATGGTATGAGGTATAACCTGGTAGTGCTGGGGTGCTCTCGGGAGCCTTGAACCAGGTTTCTGTTACTGCACAGATGTCAATGTTCTCCCTGCTAAGAAGAGTTTCAAGTGTGTGCATCTTGAGGTTTAGACTTCTGGCGTTGAGTAGCATTACTCTTAGTTTCTTATCCCTTGTGATACCTATGGAGGTGGGTTTGTCTTTTGAGCCTTGCCTAAAAAAGGCACTATGGGGGTAGCAAGAGCCTTTGCCAATATCCGAAAGCCCAGGTGTGACACGTGCAAGCCGTCCCTAGCGAAGCATCGTGGCTTGTTGAGCATGTCATCCCAGGCTGACAGGCATTGGATCCCCTTTGAATGACACCAATACTTAAGCCAATTGTTGAAATTGATCATCTTCTCTTCATATTGTGGCATCATTTTTGGTGAGGGTAAGATGCTACTCATGGTCAGGGTCATACCAGCCTGGGCTACATGCTCAGAAAGCTCCTCTATGTCTCTTTTCATGTAGTCCAGGGAGGTACGTCTCAGGTCATTCACCCCAGCATGGACAATGACTGAGTCATATTTGTACTTGACTTGGAGTGACCTGAGTGCTTGTGTTATGTGGCGGATCCTAGCACCCGACAGGCAGCTCACCGTGACCTTCTCCTTGTTCAGCCTGGTGAGCGGGACGTCAGTGTGCCTGACGACAGAGTCACCTATTACAAGTGTATCAGGTGTGTTGTTTAGCCTTAAGGGCTGTGACTGTTCAGCACACTGGCATTGTGAGATATGTGTTGCACGTGTTTTGTTTTGGGGTAGTGGTTGCTTGGGTGTCTGCTTTGGAGGTCTCTGCTGCTTAGGCAAATTTTTATTTGGAGCCTCCGAGTATGTTTTTGTGTGTTTATGTGTTTGGTTTGCTGTCATGGTAGGTCTATGTGAGAATGGAATTGTATTGATTGAGGTTTCCTTCTCCTCCTGACTGGTTTCGCCAGTAGTGAGTTGAGAGAGCTTAGCCTCCAGTATGGCTATATGGTTGCATCTCTCACATGTGTTGGAATTTGTTGGGAGGAGGAGAAGGTTGTCTGTGTACATGAGGCAGTTGTAACATTGCCTCAAGATTCCCAGATTCACCAGCTGGACCAAAGAGGAGATTGACAACTGACCTTTGGACATGCTAGAATAGTATTGGGAATTCCTTTATAATTGAAAAAAAAGGGCCAATGGGGAATGAGGTACTCAAGGGGAGTTTGTGAGGATGTAGTGCTTTTAATATTTTAGTGCTGACTTATATAATTGCTTTAGTGAGCAAGTGCCAGGTAACTTAAATGCAATGTTTTACAGGTAACTTAAATGCAAAAACGACAAACAGTAACTTTATTTCAAGTGAAACAAGGAAATAAGTACAGTAAGCAATGCATATATCAGTAGGGATCCACAGAAGCACTGAAAAGCCGCGTTTTTGGTGGAATTAGCGTTTCAGGGAAATAACAAGCAAACAAACAACAAGCACACAAATAAAGCTGTATATATATATATATATATATATATATATATATATATATATATATATATATATATATATATGTATATATAAATACTTACATACATAATACAATATGATGTACCTGAGCACAGATTACAATAATTACTCACACACACATACATCTACATGTTGGAGTACATTTTCTGTAGTGTTGTATGATTGTACTGGATGTTATGTTTGTGAATACATAAATGATATGTATATCTGAGATGGCTTAGTGGCACATCACTTATGCTGTGATGTGAATGGTTGTGATTTTTTCCTAGTAAATGCTTTTAATTTTGTTACTAGCCAAAACAAAGGACAGGGGCTACATACGGAATAAAGCACATTTCAGCAGTTGCAAGTGTGTTTTCAGAAGGGTAAACACAGCTTATGAAAGTTTAGCAACCTATAAGCTAACCGAGAGTGAAACACTGTAACTGACACTTATCACTGCTCACCCCACAACTGCTTGAAAGTGCCTTGCTCACTGTCTATCCAATGAACCATGTTCTGCACAGCAACAAAATAAAATCACTATCTAAGACTATACAAGAGTACCTGACACACTGTATGCAACACGATGCACCACTCAGCCACAGCAGATATACATCACACTGATGTGTAAAGAAATATATCATCCATCACAATCAGTGTAAGGTCCAGTTAATGTATTAATATTATACCACATAACTTGTTAATGCCAAGCCCGTGGCCAAAATATGTGCACAATTGGGAATATAGGTCACATACTGCTGTAGTACTCTATGAATGTTGCTAGATACACAGTTATATGTATTACCACACATATGTCAAAGGACATGTTACAGACATACCCACACACACGTCAGACATAATTACAGGATACAAAGGTATGACAACCCAGATAAGCTTTCAGTGTGTACTATACTGTACTGTGTGTCAGTATTTAACACAACCTTAATCTTGAGAAATATAATCTGTGATAAATACAGGGACCACACAAAACAGTAGATGCAAGCAATGTGGACATACACCATACTTTGCTGTACAGCCCCAGAGCTTCAATTAGTACTACAGTACACACAGGATTTGCTTTCAAGACCGGTACCAATCAACAATCATAGATGTAGTGCTTTAGCCTCCAATGTCACACTCTAGTTAAAACCAAGGGACTTAATCACACTGTATGCAATAGCACTTGTTCTGCCTAGCAACAGAATACACAGCTTTTGCTAGAATCAAAGCAAGGACCCAGAATACCATAAAATAACAGTTTCCCAGTAAGCTATTCCACAGATACATATATTTGACGTATTCACAAACATATTGACCATCACAGTCAGTCAACAGTACAGAGAATGTATTGTGTGTATGAGTATGTATGTATATATATATATATATATATATATATATATATATATATATATATACACATATACATTTACACATCCATTTGTCTACACACACATATATATATATATATATATATATATATATATATATATATATATATATATATAGGCACATATACAATTCACCTTTCATAGTGAGAATATCAATTATTCAAAGGATGTAATGTGTACAGTGATGTAATAACATTGCACAGTCTTGGGATAAATGCATTGAAGGTGTTCACAGCCCAGGTAGCTTTAGCAGACCTTACTGGCTTCAACATTGCAAACTGAATGAACCACCCACAGTGTTTAACCACCACATGTCATATACCAGCACTGTATGCTGTCTTGTTTGTCACACACTAAAACCTACATAAAAATATGCGCATACTAACCTTCACCAACATATATATTCCCCTTCGCAAACAGTTGCAATATGTCCCCTGCTCTATGCACATATACAGATGTGATTATATATGACACATATATATTTCTCTGTATGTGTGTGGCATACACACACATGGTCCACACTTTTGTAAGTTCTTAGACCTCACAGCTGAACTGTTGGGCCTTGCTGCAACATACACAGGTGTCACATATGAACACAGACTAACATTAGGGGGGTATATATGGCAACAGATGCTAGATAAGCATACTAGACTGCTACAGCACTTGCCAGTGCTAAGCTACACTTTAATATGACTATCATGCATGTGTTGTTCTGTCACACCCATGTTTATATAATGTCAGTGCTAATCCCCCCAACAGCCATTGGCCACACTACTGTACAGAACACAGATAACATAGATCAGATCTTTGACATTTAATGCTGAGCTACACATTTCACAGGTATGTCCCACTGCCCACAGGTACACACGGTATTGTCCATAGCAGTAGTTAAGCAGAACATCTGTGCAGAAAGAAGTACTGCTGCCACATATGAATGTTTCACATTATGTAGACTATTCCTCAACAACATCTACTACATACCAGTAAATACATATGTGTCACATACCTTTCCTTTGTATAATTTGGTAATATTTATTTTTCCTTTTCTCTCTCTCTCTCTATCTATCTCTCTCTCTCTCTGTCTCTCTCTCTCTCTGTCAGTCTTTGCAATAGAGTGATTGAGTTTGTTGGCATAAATTGCAGCCCGCTTTTGCAGGAATTGCACATGAGCATGTGATGGCCTCTGCACCAATTAGTGCCCACCATTTGCTAATTGCATGCAAACCGCTGTGTAGTAACTGAAGTAATCACTGTCATATTTACCCAGTACTATAAATTGCTGACTCATGTAGGCATGACCCTTTCCAAGATGGAGATCATCCTTGTTTGGTATGGACATCATTGTTTAAGACAGAAGGTTGGAATAGTTCTTATATCAGAAGCCAGGAGTGTAGCCACAGATTTACATTTTGTACTCAGACCTAATGTTGCTGCTTCCAGTACCCACTTGTCCGTGTACAAATGTACTCACCCCTCAAAATGCTACCCCAAGATACATGGAAAGATGTACTTTCTGTTCAACTGTTACAATTAACTGCCATACAAAGCTAGTTATAGAGATGTATTCCTTTGGCACAAGAATTGTTTGTGAACTGCTATACTGTGAATATTCATTTACACAGTTCTAAACATTTTGTGCTTTTTTAGTGTTGACATTAGCATGAGCTGCTCAAAAAAGCTGGACTCATTTCAGTACAGTGGGTATGCTTACCTACATCCTTGGTAGACCCTGCACATACAGGTAAATTTTACATTTGGGTAGGATTGCAGATGTACAGAGATACAGAGACCGTAAGTAGTATTGTGTGCATTTTATCTTGCTGGACTTACAGGGTTGCTGTGCACATGTTACTTTATCAATGAATGTAGTCTGTCTGTGTAACTCCCAACTGTGGACCTATCCACATGATAGCCAGATAATAGCCTGATATTTTTTGTCTGTGCATGACACAGGTGTTTTCACCAGTAGAACAATGGCATTCTTACAGTTGGTTGCTACCAGAACATGACTACATCCATTTGTATTTCAGTGTTTTATTCCTACATAAGGGTTTGTTTCCAAAACTCCTTCCAAAGCTATTTGCACAGTGTGTAACAGCAGAAATGCCTCTGTGTTTCTGCCTCCGTCTGCCCTAAACAGATATGCCAGTGTTTGTCCTGCTGTGATACTGTGTGGGGTTGTAAGGTGATCGTGAAACATTATTTCCTGCTCGAATGGCTGCTTCTCTTATCACAGTCATGTAATCCCGCAACAACTGTTGGTCAAAATCAGCAGAACAAGTTGTGTGGTATGGTATTCCTAATTTTCCTTTACATTCACTCATTCTGATGCATGATATAATTATTTAAGTACCAACTTAATAGATATCAACCGTAGCTTAGTGGCACTTCATGCTGTGTAGTGTGTGCAAGGTCCGGGGTTCGAGACTTACAGATGTGTTTTATTTTATTACTGAGCAGAACAAGGGCCCTCACATACAGAGTGACTAAGGCACTTTTAAGCAGTTGTAAGTGGGTTTGCACAGGTTTGCGCAATGCCTCGGATTGCTTAGCCAAGCGCATACCCGCGCAAACCTGCTCACTACTGCTTAATAGTGCTTACCCCAACTCACCCCTGTGCTAATTTCTTTGAAAGAAAATAAAAATGGGGAGATAGGAAAGTGGTTAAAAAGCAGCACAAAGAGGGAAAGACGGTATGGAAAATAGCTCGGGATGTGCAGGATGGGTGTATGGAAGGTCCATAGTTGCCCATTTCTTCAACAGCAACAGCTGTGCATATGCAATAAATTTGGAGGTAGATATGAACCCTTCAGCCCCTGAGAGAGGGGTGAGGCAACAAAGTATGGTGTAGTGCCAATTAAATAACATTTCATGTGTCCAGTGGACATGTGTGTAAAATGGGCAGCTATGTATGGGGCGTAATTTTTTCTTTGGGAACAGAGTGCCCTTTTTTTTAGGTGAGAGTGGAATGTGGGGTAGGGGAAGTAGGTATATTTGGGGAGGTAGGTTGGGGAGGTAAACAGTCAAGACAAACAAGACACATACAGGGGTGGTATATGACACGTGGTGGGGGAACACCTTTGACGAGGAGTGATGTTTGGAAATTGCAAGCCCATGAGCCCCCAGATGGAAACAGTGGGACTGAGGTCCCCACCCATGGGCAGTCACCACTGCACCTTCACGGCCCAGAAGGGGGCTGTGCTGGGGGCTGTGTAGGAGGGGCAGGCTGACCTGTGAGTTGACCACTTGGGCCTCAAGCTGGCATAGATGTTCTGCAATAGAACATTCAACCTCTCTATGCACCACAGCCCAGACCGTATGAAGGGTGATCGGTGCCTCTCCACCCACGCTTACATGGGGGGGGCTGAGCCCCATTCCCTGCAGTGCTTCCACCTGAATGTGGATCAGGGCCAATGGAGGAGGAGGTCCAAGGCTGGGCACCGGATCTGCTGGTGCCAGGTGCCATGGGCAGCTGAGGTGGGACAGGTGGGTCCGCTAGGTCTGACCTTCCCATACAAACTATGTTTTGGAGAGTTTAATAAAGATATGGGTTAGTAACAGTCAACAGCATTCCCAATTAGTTATAACAGCATGCAGAAGTATTTCCATTAACCCAACACACCAGATTTTCAACAGTTGAAAAGCAAGCATAACACATGCATATATCGAACAATAGTGGACATTACAACAGCATGCAGGTTTAATTGATGGCAACAGGCCACCAATATTGTAGTATTTTAACAGGGCACATGCATAGAAATAAATGCAAATATTTATAAACCAATAGGACATATGTCCCAACAAATGTTTTGAGATTAGACATACCGATTGAGGTGTGGAATTTAATTTTTTATGCACATACAGTAAGGTGAAAAAAGATAGCTCAATTAACAACTTATATATCATTGTAGTTTTCACTACATTCCTATTAACTGCAGTTATATGTCCCTTACATGTATTATTACACTACCCAAATCTCCTTATATTGAGCAATTGGATTTTGCTAGATCATTATATACATGAGCTGTATCTTACATACAAACTGTCCAAGATGCAGATGTTGCTGCAACATATTTTGAGAATTGCTCACACACACTACTGCTAGTGACACTGGTGAGATCACGGGCAAGAATGTTCCAGGCCTCTGTTTTATATTGGGTTCCCTAGTACTGGCCCTGCAGGAGTCTTTCCTCATATTTGTGGATGAGGAGCCAAACCATAATTTTGGACTTCTGGATGCCCCAGCATTGCTGTCTAAAATGAGTGCCCTCACCTACACCAGCCATGCTGACTGCAGAAGCTACAAGCAGTTATAGCAAGTATTCCCGCCTGTGGAGATTAAATATGCCTCATTTCCCACACTTATTTGTGATTGGCCAGTTTTGGAAAAGCTCAGCTGTGGGCACACCTGCTTAGCTGATGTTGGCAATGTTTAAAATCCCTTTGATAGATATGTCTCTGTTGAAAGTGCATGCTTGTGAAATGCTCTTATGGCTTAGTGGTTAAGTACTGTGACAATAGTGCACAGTATCCTGAGTTCGAGACCTATCACTACTTTTTATTTTCCTGCTGGGCAAACCTGACTGGTTAAAGAACAGGAAAGCAGGTGTGAGCATGTTTACCCGACTTTGCCTGACATTGCCCGACGTTGCGCTGGTTAGCGTGGAGTTGCGCGAAGGTAATCAGCAGTAGCATGCAGTGAACCTGTGTTACTCCTCCTTAGCATAGCACAGCTACACGCAAATGTATTTAAATATGCGCAATACTGGTAAAATGTGGTTAGCAGTGCTTTATATTGCTTAAAATAAGGTACTCATGCCTCAGAATGTATAAACATTTCACTTTCATATATATAATTCATGCACTACTAAATTTAACATTTCAATGCTTTTTACCAAAGTTATGCATAAATAAATATCAGGAAATGTTTTTGTATACAGATTTCACACAGAAAAGGGAACTTGCAGTAGTGGGACTCGAACCAGTAATGCCTCTGCTTTGTGTGAAAGGTCTATACACTATACTATCTCTATGTTGCTTAATATGCATATATTTTTCTTATTATCCTCTTCTGGTGTCTAAGCTGCTGTAACTGTAGCTAAGCAATGGGCAAACCAGTGCAACTATGGGCGGCTATATCTGAAGAAAAAAAATAATTATTTTTATTTTTTTATTCTGTTAGTTGTTGAACATATGGGGGAGTGTAGTGTTACACTGTACACGTGAGCAGACTCGCTCATTTAAATGTGAAGTTGTGGCATTTCTTCATTGTAGGGGCATGGATATCTGGACTGCTTGGCAGTATGACATGCCCCCTGAACTCGTCCACAATCCGTGTAAGCTTTGGAGTTAAGGCAGCGCACCCTCATTAATATGCATGGTGCACTGCCATCATACTCTTACCCTGGCACTTCCATGCAAGACTAATCTAGTCTTACATGGAAGATTAGTAAATCTGGGGGTAGATCTTAAGACTTACCCATTTCATTCAGCAAGCAATCTTTTATTAACTCGGTAATTTTTAAGTACTAATGTTAAATATAATTAATTGTAATATTTATTGTTAACTCCAGAATGACATTATCACACAAATATTTATTTGTTTTTATTATGGAGTTTATTTTTCAAAGCAGGGCCAGAAACTGCACAGACCAGATTTCTCCTGGGTTTGAACTAATGTTCCTTTTTTCTATTTTCAGCTGAAAATGCATGCAATCTTATTGTGCAACTGCAAATTAACAATGATAAACCCTGCCCTCATCATCTTAAAGGAAAACTGAGTAATTTCCTTTTGCAGATGTATATGGTAACTTGAAAAACATTGAAATTGTCCAGGAAAATGCTGTCACATTGTTACCACTTTTGTGAAGCATTATTTACCTAAAGGTAGATTTTTTTTTTTTTAACATTTGGCTGAGGCCAAATGTATACATGGGTTCATTGTTCAGTGCTAGAAATAACATTTAGAAAGCATTGGCTGAGTTGAGGAAGTAGAAAATGATAAGCAGTATCACTCTATAGAATATATTAACTAGTGGAAATGTTTTTAACACTTTTGCTGAATTATTACTTGTGACATAGGCAAATTTACATTTATGCAAAAGTAATCAAAGTGTATTAACAAGTTCATGTTTACAAACATTATACTTCACATGTATTGCTGTATATCATATAACCTAAGCAGCATTACATAAATTATTCATTTCCTGCTTTTTCTTATTAAACCAGGAACATCTTTATTAAACCATCACTTATGACATAGGCAATCATACATTTATATAAATAACAAACCACACTGACACAATCCTACTTGCAAGATTTTTACATCACAAACCATACTGACACGCTCTCAGTTGCAAACATTATACATCACGTATAATCTAACCAATCATTTTCAGTCAAACATTACATAGATCATTTAAATTTTGCCTTCTTTTAAACCTCATTCCTCCCCTTTATGTATTGCTCTCACAATTCTTACTGTTTTCCTGTATAGTTTGCTTCTACCCTTTTCTAAAAATCTCAGTTCCAGTTGTTTTATCTCTGTCACTATATTCACTACTTCTAGAACTAACTAGTGGAAAGGGTTTTGAGATTGTTTTTAGTTTACTCAGTGACCAAAGTGCAGCCAGATCATTTTAAGTATGGCTGAATAAAGAAGTCCCAGTCAAGCATTGAAGAATGTTTGTGGGCCTGATCACATGGAGTGCTTATTTTCTAAAAGATCTAATGATCCAAAACAAGGTACCGTCAAGATGCACTAATGTATAAATGTATATGTGAGAGATGAAAGAATGCAAAAATAACTCTTCATATCCACCAGGGTGGATGAAGTCTTGAGTGCTCCATTCTGTGCTTCGCTAAACCTTATGCTATTCAAGCCACTCACTTCACTTTGTTGTAATGCATGCCTTACCATTGATATAGTGATGGTGGAGGATTGCTGTGTTTGATATCAGTCTGCAGGCTGATGAAGTTATGTCCTTGCTTTTCAGCTGGAAATGATTGAATTTCAACTGTATTCTTCGGAATAAACCAAGAAGAGTAATATCACCATGCTGGTCATTGCCTTACACATTTGCCTAGTGCCACTTATTTAGCAAAGACGTTCTTGTTCCTACTTGTGGAAGGAGCTATCAGTCAGATACTCATAATTCTAGTCCTTGAGTTCTGAATGTGGTTTGCACACTAGTGTATCTAACAACATACGGGTTCATAATTTATGAGAATGGAATATTGTCATGAAGAAACACGCATTTTCACAACAGATAAAGGTCATTTGGCCTACCCCCATTCATTTCTCTATCTATCTGCAAATAATAATTAACAAAAATGCATCTCTTCCACCATCCACAAAAATTCTCTCATGATTCACATACATTCTTGAATCAAAACATGCCACTGTTTTTTGACATTGCTATTTGTCCTAGGATGCTATCAACCACTCTTTCTGTGAAAAAAAATGCATATTTATATTTCTGTTTCTATTTCTATTTCCTCTTAGCTATATGAATTATAAATTCTAAGTATGTCCTTACTGTCCCACAACATTTATGTTTTATTGATAGAATCTGTTGGGCTTCATAGATCCACATATTCTGTTTTATATTTTGTGTCATTTACTTCTGCCTCTGTTGCTTACTTCTTACATAAACTCCTTCCATTTAAATCTTAGTCTCATCATCTTCATCCTGTCATTATCAACAAGACTTCCTTCATTTTTTACAGTTCTCGTGTACGTTGACTCTCGGTGTGGAATGTATACTTATTGTTTCAACTGTTATATAATTTGGCATCTTAATCTGACTTCACATATGTGGTTAATTCTGCTGTTGGGAAGATACATTGATATGTGTATATTATTTTTTTCTTTTGTCTTTCCCTCAGTTATTTATCCTGCCACAGCAAACCATAAAATATTTGTATAGCTTTCTTTAAGACTGCTACTTTTGGTAAATGATAATTCAGTCCATAGTGTTTGACATTTTATTATTTAATGCTTAATTTTTCTACATCTCAGGGTACTTCAAGATTGGCATAGTATCTTGATTTTGGTCATTTTTATAGTTTAAACCTCTTACCTGGCTGTTAAATTCAAAATTATCTGGACATTCACATTTTGGAAATGTTATTATTTTCTTTTCTGCACATTACTTATTAATAAAATTTGGATTTTTATAACTCCTGACCTATACTTATAGCTTTGTTAGACATTTACACGATTCCATTTTACAGATAAATGACATATGCTATTTTTAATGGAAAATAATTACTGTACATACCACTGCATTGTTTTATTTATTTCCTCTTGATATCATCACTGTAGTCTATGTTTCTGACTGATTTTCATACTGGCTTGTGCTCTTTTATAATGGTCTTTTTGATTGATTTATTATTCATCATGGTACATATTACACTATCTCTGGATTTGTGCTACATAAGAAATGCTTTCATTAGAGTTCCACCTCTCTGTCTATCAGTGTTTCAGATGTGTGGACTTTTATACAGCTTCCACAGACATTGGGTAGATGCAGAAAGCAGGCTTTTGAGGCAATTCCTGGGTGTGTGACTTTGGTGTGCAATTACACCTTTTGCTTTTCACCTTACAGCAATGCAACTTGTTGAACTCTCATCTTACCTCTGAACCATAACCAAAGTTCTTGTTTGTCATCTTAGGTTAGAGACATCCATCCTCCTATTTTCCCAAATAGGAAAATGTATACTAATGTGGCATCTATTTATAACAAACCTGCAATTATTTCTGACTTGTTGTGTAATGTTGACACCTCATTTATAATGAAGACTGGGCTGGGTATCAGCTTTGGCATTTACTTTTTGGTAGCTACAACTCCTGGTTTGTCCATTATTCATTGGAGTTAAAATTAGAAGCATGGTTATTATTTATTTTAAATATCAACTAAGAATGACTCATATTTCCAGTAAAAGTACCATCTGTTTTAAACATATCTTGACTATAGGAAGAAATTATAGGTTTCTGTTTATCTGCCATGCACCTGTTTGTGTGAGGAGATTCCACCAAGAGTTTAGCAACTTTCTCACTGACCCTGTGTGGTGTCCTCAAAACCTTGTGATTCTTGTTGGCTTCATCATTTGGGCTGATGATGAGTATTTGCCTCTTATTAAGAAATCTTTCTGCATTATGAAGGCATTTGGGTTTGTTTGGCTCATTAAAGGTGCAACCCATCACTTAGGGCATATATGTAGCTTGATATTCCTACTGGATACGACACCATTAGGCTTCAATGTGGAATCGGTCAGCCCCTTGATCTGACCAGTTTCAGGTCTACTTTGCTCTAGAACTATCCTATCCTTCCCCTGCAGTGTTGGGATTTCAGAACTTACTAATTGTTTACTTTCTTTGTCACTCTTTCAGTTCCTATTGGAGGGTAGTGCTGGTGAACCATGACTATAAAAAGTCATTGTCCAACAGTCATCACTTTTTTCATCTGTCATGCTTCCCATCCCTCTCAAGCCCTGGTTTGATGCTGAGCTCTAACTCCTTGCAATAGGAGGATCACAGGGTGAAATATTGTTGGTGTGTGTCTGGGTCTCTATAGTGAAAACATTGATTTGGAAGAACACTATGCTTTATCAGACCAAGACCATTGATAAGAAGGAATCTTTTCTATCTAGAGAGATTTCTGGGGTACTAGACATGATATATTGTGTTGTAGACAGCCTTTTTTCAGATCAATATGTGTTTCCATCTGGAAGCCTTTTACATCACATCATTGTGAGATAGTTTCTTGTTTTTTTGTCAAAAAAGATGTCACAGTTACAACTGCATTTTCACCTAAAACCTCCCTTGGCTGCATGTCAGTTGAAAAAGAGAAAGATATTCCTCTGCTTGGATGGCATTTTGTATTCTGTTTTGAAGAGAACATTGCCTAATTATCAAGTAAGCATTATATTAACTGTGAAATTTATCCCTGCTATCCCTGGCTTTTTATTGTCTTCTAAGATGAATGGGCTCAATTATTTTTCAGAATTTGTAAGACAGCAAGGTGTATGTTTTCTGAAAAAAATCCTTTCCTTGTCACTATGCATTCTCAGAGTTGCAATATTTTAATAGTAATGCATGTTTTGCCACAGGAATTGCAATTCTCAGTGTACTTTCATCTGGTATATTCTTTCTGTAAACATATGTAATGTTTATTTACAAAAGAATATTTTTGTTAACATTGCTGATGACTTTTATTTCTCAGTAGTAATTGTTTGCTATTTGCATTTTGTCCATTGGTGTTGTTATAGCATGTATAGCACTTATCTTTGTTGTAAGTAAACTCAAGTAATGTTACCTATCTTTATAGGTTCATAGGTGTGTACTAGGCTAATAGTGCTGATGATGAGACATGTATTTTGACACAGAAAGGTTTGACAGGGTCTGTCATTGGTCCACCAATTAACAGTACACAGCATTCAATCCCATCTATGCGCACACTCATACTGCCAATACATCCCTCACCATCAATGGCCATAGGCGAGGGTTAGCATACAGTTGGCACTGACCAGGAGAGTGTCGTACCCATGGCACTTGCATCCCCTCACAGCAGCCATAGCTGTATTCCTGGAATGGTACCACATAGGCGGAGGTCCAGGGTTTCTCGTGGGAACACCGCTGGTTGTATTGCCCCTGGAAGGTGTACCCTCACTGGTCTTAGAACGTCCAGTATGTTCTGGGCTGTAATGTAGGCTCAGGCACATATGGAACAGTACACCAGGCAGGGACTTAGGGTGCAGAGGGCACATTACACCGCTATCAATGACAGCATCCGTTACCCTGCAGTTGCCATCTGGACTTACACCGAGGTCATTGATAGACGTTGGAGGGAGACATTAGATGCCCTCCACAACATGTCATCCATGAGCCAAGACTGTGTGGGACGGCTGAGACATCAACACGGATGCATGCCAGCAACAGCAACAACTGGCAGTGGTCGCAGATGGCCCCTGGTTCACAGCTGCTCCTGTAGTGGCAGTACCAGCTCCAGCAATGCAGAGGCTGGCCTGTCCATTGACCATCCCTGTAGACCATGTGCACGTGGCTCTGGCCATTCCCAGCAGGGACATGGGTGCAGTTGTCCCACCTCTGCCTCTGAGGACAGTACCCAGTCAGGGCTGGTACCCGAAACTGTCCGTAGCACCCCTGCCAGGCACAGGTACTGTGTCCGTGGCCAGAGACAGTGATCTGTACAGCCTAGCAGGTACAGTCTGTGGCTGTCCCACAAACTACTGTATATGGCAGCCACATGGTGGAGCTGTGTGCATGCAGACACACACACATTAACCAAACAACTAGGGCTCACACATACACACACACATTACATCAACATTGGCCCATGCTGTACTGTTGTCCCTCACACACACACACACACACACACACACACACACACACACACACACACACACACACACACACACACACTCAGACATGTCGATTGGATGGGTCAATGTCAGGCTCTGGCAAACAACAAAACGCCCTGTGCATATGATGATACCTGTGTCGCCTCCTGTCATCTGTAACATTGATGGAGGAACAGGCTAACATGGTGCTGATGCACAGGGTGACACTATAGCAGTGTAGCAATATTAGCAAGTTGTCAACAGGAAAGTGTAATGACATCCTTGTAGGTATATCTCAGCAGACATTATTCATCAAAGCTCTGATTGTCAATGTAACATTGTTTACACCACTGTTAGGTCTGACTATGTATTGTCCACCCATGTGCCACTTGACTGATGTGTAATGTGTTGCCAGCATGTGTTAGTGAGTGGACAGTATGTGTGTGATGTGTGCAGTACAGATTAGCAAGTGTACATCTGTGAACATGGTGTGTGCGCACTGTCTGTATGTACATGCATAGTGGACACATGGGACATGTGGCATATCCTGTTGTACACATTGTTAACATGTCATAGTATATTTCAATGGCCAGTATGCATTCTACTACTGTTATGTACTGACATAGGTAGACATGTGTGTATGACATGGGTAGACACCATGCTGTGGGTGATACTGTTAGTATCTGACGATGATTTGTGGTCTGGTAGTATACATAACCACAACAGCATGACTATAAGCAATCATTGGATGATGTCCTGACAAATGACACATAGTCGTAGGGAACTCAGTAACAGTTGTATCCTTCATGTGCTACACTATAACACTAACCAGTGGTAATTACCACCACCCATTCCTGTGTCCACACCTGTTTGGCATATAGCCCCCTTAGGTACATGTGAACACACTAGGGATGTGTCCATCCACATCTGGTAATGCATGCAGTGGCCTACAATCCATTCCCTGGATGGGACACATATCCTACACAAGGGTATCATACAGACAGATGCCTGTCATGTGATACATGCTGTATAGCAGTATGCTGACTATGGCATAGTCATCCACATGTACCATACTTACTATCCCATCAGTACCACATAGGTGGTAGCCCTCAACATGTATGTTGGGTACCAATGTGTACATACAGCCTCATGTTATGTCATGTGTCCCTTGGTATCCACATATCCATAGGTATTGTGGAGTCCCAAGGTATGTCACATGAGACATTGGAGGCCTGGATGCATATACACAAGGCGGTTGTACACCTATAAAGACTGTCCATTATTGGCAGTCGTGGTTGTGTATGAACATGCCTGACATATACCCCAGGCATATACCCTCACTCACACTACTGTAAAGTAACTGTCATGGGTGTGTGTGGCACAGATGACCTTGGCCACGGACCACAACAGTGGATGGGCCTGTTACATACATACATATGTGACCTACGATCTGAGAAGCTACGGCACAACCTGTCAATGGCAACAAATGTATTCATGTAGTATGCAGGCTTCACACCTATGTACTGATTAAGGGAACATGTACACATATATATTTGCAATGCATATACCTGATGTGTGCAATGCACTTACTGTTGTAATCATAATATGCCATAACATAGGAAAAGCAAGACCCACACCGCATTGACCAAGAGGGACAAACACACAGTCAGGATTCAAACCCCTACCTAATTATGTTATGATACTAGAGAAGGACGCATTAGCACAGTGCGCTATTTGCTATATTGAGTGGTGTCCTTTTTCTGTCTGTATTTCTAGGGTGGTGACATCATCAGTCTTTCCAAAGAGGAATGTACATCTTTAGTGTGTTTTCCCAGTCTTCAAAAAGGCCACTCCTTTCAAGGAGGAATGCACACACATGCACAGTCAGTGTTTGCAAGATTCAAACCCCTACCTAAATAGGTTATGATACTAGAGAGAGACACATTAGCGCAGCGTACTATTTGCTTTATTGGGTGGTTTCCTTTCTCTGTCTGTATTTCTAGGGTGGTGACATCATCAGTCTTTCCAAAGAGAAATGTACATCTTTAGTGTGTTTTCCCAGTCTTCAAAAAGGCCACTCCTTTCAAGGAGAATTGCACATGCATACACACACCACCCACACAGTCAGCATTTGCAGGATTCAAACCGCTACCTAACTAGGTTATGATACTAGAAATAGATGCATTAGCGCAGCACGCTATTTGCTTTACTGGGTGGTTTTTCTTCTCTGTCTGTATTTTTAGGGTGGTGACATCATCAGACTGGACATGGTGATGTGTGTACACTTTGTTTTATGTCATTCCAGGAATGGTCCATGTGGGTCGTCAGGTGTCAACAGCTGGAACAGGAACTCATAATCCTTACCTTGTGTGATCTATCTGTGGAAACATTGACATTCCTTCATATGTCAACACATATTTATGCACAGCTTGTTGGTTTTGTGGGTACTACATGTGTCTGGGATGTTGATAAAAGGCTATTCAAAGTGTATGTGAGACATGTGTAGCTGTGTTCAGTGATGTATGTCCTGTGTGGCTGCCTTGCAAACAGTCTAGCATGTTTGGGAACCATGATCTGCACATGAACATACCACGGTTAGTAGGGTTGTGTGTATGTCAGCTTCCAATAGCTCAGTTTATGACTTCAACAATGATGGACTCCATGGCCTTGCAGATCATACTTCATAGGCATACTGGACTGTACTTCCCATGGTGTGTTGTGCACCAGCACTTGTGTGGAGTGCCATATGTTGCTGTAACACATTCAACGGTTCCACATCCTGTGTAGGGGGGGAGGTTCAGCTGACTGTTCAGGTGCAGGATCTGTTTATTCTGTAGTTTATGCATGACACATATCGGGAATCAATGTAGTCCACTTGATGCCATGCTTTTAGCATTGGGGGTAGCTGTTCATCCATTCTACGTGTGATATCTCCTGGTATGATGATATGGACTATCGTCGGTGGGAGGTGGGTATGTATATATGGGCCTGTCTGTCAGGATGTCGGCATTGTCAGTCAGGTACAGTTGGCCCTGACTCATGACATATATGTGTGTACATTGCTATATATGACATAGCTGTTGGAGGTGTCATGATTCAGTCTAGACTCCTTCTCAGCTACTCTTTACAGAACACCAACAAACCTGAGCACTAATCCCTGTTATACTCCTTTACACACTTAACACCCTACTGATCCTTTGTCATCTGGCTACAGAGTATGTCATGATGATATCCTGGCATGTCCAGGGGTCGGCTTTGTGTGCACTTTCCAGTCCAGCTGGTGAATATTGTGATGTAGACACAATGTCACATATACCTCATGTACACAGACAACACTCTCCTCTTCACAACAAACCCAGATATATGTGTGAGATGCACCTATAGAGACATACAGGGTGCTGAACTCTCTCGACCCATGGTTGGCATAGTCTATCAGGTGGTGAGGATAACCACACACACCACATATCAGTCTCACATATTCTCTGGCGACAGCACTCAAACCACATTATCACACATACACATACTCGGATGCTATAAATGAACTCTGCCTAAGCAGCAGAGACCTCCACAGCAGGCACACACACAACTGCTACCCAACTACAATACCCACATCTCACATAGTTCACAATGTCAGTGTGCCACACAGTCACTTGCCTTCGGGCTAAACAACACACATAATACACTTGTGATAGGCGACACTTATTGTCAGACACACTGACGTACCACTCACCAGCCCACACAAGGGAATAGTCCCTTTGTGCTGTCTGTCGTGTGCCAGGATCTGCCACATAACACATGCAGTCAGGTCAATACAAAGCAAGTACAGGACTGGCACCATCATTGTCCATGCTGGTGCGTAAAACCTCAGATGTTACTACCTGGACCACATGACATGGTACATGGAGGAACAGTGTCATCATGTAGCCCAGGCCAGTATGACCCTGACCTTGTCTAGCATCTTACACCCACCAAGTAAGATGTCACATTATACAGACAAACATATCACGTTTAACACTTGGCTAACAGATTGGTGTCATTCATAGGGGATACAGTGTCTGTCAGCCTGTGGTGACATGCTCAGCATGCCACATAGCTTCACTATGGACAGCTTGCACCTGTCACCCTTGGACCTTTGAATGCTGGCTAAGGCTCTTGCTACCACCATAGTGCATTTGTTGAGCAGGTCTCAAAAGACAAACTCACCTATACAGACATTACAGGTTAAATAACACTAAGGGTAATGCTGCTCAGCACCAGATGTGTTACCCTCATATTGTGGCCACTCAGGACTCCCATCAGTATGGGGGATAGCAATATATGTTCACTACAGATGCCTAGTTCAGGGTCACATATGCACACCAGCACTACCAGGTTATGTTTCATACCATGCTTTCTGACCACAGGACTTGGAAGGGACAACACAACTAGGGGGTGTGTCCATATACATCACAGATGCACACACCTCCGGGTTAGTGGCATTGCACTAAGCATCACAGACCATACATATACAACTACCATTGTGCAAAACTGCCTTTCAGTTTCTTGCCTACTACAGACCACCCTCCCATACTCAGGAATCACACTCAGCTTTCCTGGGAACAGTGGAAGATATGATGGTCTCCACAAACACCATTATATTGGGTGACATCAGATACACGAATATTGACTGGGGATACTAATCAAGCCGCAACAACCTCACCCTACAGTCACTACGATTTGTAAATTCATATGCTATGGCACAACCAGTCACCACAGCCACAAGGGGGAATACATATTGGACCTGATCATCACCAACATGGGGACTCTATGTTCCACACCAGCAATATACCCCTCATTGGTAAGGTCGGAGCATACAACTATCTCACTGGACATACATATACACTCTACACACCCATCCTGGGTAATCTTGGTGAACATCTGATGAGCCAACGTCTCACTTCACCAAAGCAAGGTGGTATCCTTCAGAGACCCTGAAACAATGTCAAATACAGCTCCGACTGCTGAATCCTTTACATACACATTATATGGACTCCTAGTGGACTGCATGGATTGTGCTACCCCAAATAACAACAAGACTCACTCCTCCAATGGCAGAGGACCTGTCTGGTAGACACCAGCCATTAATAAGCTGTACAATGTCAGGAGGAAGCTACTACATGATAGAGCACAATCCCAGATGGGGAAAGCATCTGTGATCTGTACTAGCAGACAGCTATGATCACTCATGTACTTATCTAAGGTCTTCTTCTCACGGACAATTGCACCAGACACGTAGGACTATCACAAGGCCTTCATCAGTTATGTCAGGAACCTGGGTGGACACTCACTGATATGCTGTGAGTTACTGCATACTGACTACACTTACCCTGAACCCACTGGCATAGCCAACATCCTGGCAAGCAGGTTCAGTGCAGATGACTCCCCCCACCCCCCTAGGGAGCAACTATCCATCCCAATAGAGTGTAACCTCCCTGACATCACACAGTAACAGGTGAGTGCTGCCCTCCCCAAAGCATACATTACAGCATCAATGGGACCAGTTGGTGTCCCGGCCTGCATCTTACACGAGCTTCATGACAGACGTAACCCTCACATTACATCACTTTGCAATATCGGAGTTACTACAGGATATGTACCCATGGAATGGCATACAACGACAGTGGTCCCACTCCACATAGTTGGTGCCAGAACAGATCACAGACAATATTGCCCTATAAGCCTGACTATCCTGTTATGCAAAGCTATGGAGCGTATTGTCATGGGACTCTTAAACATAGACATCAGGAACCTACAGACACTGTGTCCTACACATTTCAGCATTGTTGTGGGCAGATCTTGCCTCTTGAACATGTTTGTATTCTTTAGACAGTTAACAAGTCCATCAACATAGGGACAGTTGTACACACAGCCTACCTGAAGCTTGCTAAACCCTTCCACACAATAACCCACTGGGCCATTATGCATAGGCTCACCAGCATCGATATGGACACATATCTCACATGATGGATTGCTACCTGGATCAGGGATAGCACCCACATGGTCAGAATTACAGGTGCCATGTCCGACTATACACCAGTTACACGTGGCATCCCACATGGCTCGGTCCTGGGACCTCTCTTGTTCAGTATATATTTGTCTGACATACAGGCTACCACAGGGGGAATATGGCTGAACTTGTTCGCACTTGACTGCAAACTGGGATATAATTACCTCTCCAGCTGCCACATGCACACTCCAACAGGGTCTCACAGAGATGGATGACTGGTGCCTGAGCCATGGCCTACAGCTAAATGCCATTAGTTGCATAGTCATCCCTTTTGGGAATAACAACATGCCCACACATTAACACATAGGTTGTACTCCATTACATACTGTAGGTGTTGTTAGGTGATTGGGGACATGACTTATTTGTACTGTCGCCTTTGACATTCATGTTGCCACAGTGGTTGGACAGACCTTTTATATAAGCAACATTATCCCATATGGTTTCACATCTAGATCGAGTGATGCCATTGTTCCCCCTCTACTAATAACAACCGTGCTTGGTTACAATGCCACCTTTGGGGTATACCTTACCCAACACCTGCAGCAACTGTACTGGCCACAGATACCCAAGCAACAGCCACCCCTCAACAATACCCATGAATCACATATCTCACAAGATCAGTGTGCCTCACAGTCACAGCCCTTAAGGCCAAACAACACACCAAATACATTTGTTATAGGGGACTCTATTGTCCGGCACACTGGCATCCCGCTCAACTGACTGAACAAGGAAAAGGTCACTGTAAGCTGCCTGTCAGGTGCCAGGATCCACCACATAATGCAAGCACTCAGGTCACTCCAAAGCAAGTACAAGTATGACTCCATCATTGTCCATGCAGGTGTGAATGACATGAGATGTACCTCCCTGGACTACAAGAAAAGAGACATAGAGGAGCTCTCTGATTATGTAGCCCAGGCTGCTATGACCCTGACCTTGAGTAGCATCTTGCTCTCACCAAGACTGATGCCAGAGTATAAAGATAAAATGATCAGTTTCAACAATTGTCTAAAGTATTGGTGTCATTCAGTGGGGATCCAGTGTCTGTCAGCCTGGGATGACATGCCCGACAAGCCACGTTGCTTCATTAGGAATGGCTTGCACCTGTCACCCTTAGGCTTTCGTATACTGGCCATGCCTCTTGCCACCCCAATAGTGCATTTTTTAGGCGAGGCTCAAAGGATAAACCCACCTCCATAGACAACCCAAGGATACAAAATCTAAAGGTAATGCTACTCAATGCCAGAAGTCTAAACCTCAAGATGCATGCACTCGAGGCTCTCCTCAGTATGGAGAATATCGATGTCTGTGCAGTAACAGAAACCTGGTTCAAGGCTCCTGAGAGCACCCCAGCACTACCAGGTTATAACTCATACCATGCGTTTCAGACACAAAACTCGGACTGAAGCACAAAAGGAGGGGTAGTATCTATATTCATCAAAGATACCTACACCTCCAGGTTAGTGGCACTGCACGAAGCATCAGAAACCATCCATGTGCAACTAACAGCAGGCCAAACTGCCTTTCAGTTTGTAGCCTGCTACAGAATACCCTCCCTATTACAGGAACCCCACTTGGCATTCCTGAGAACACGGGAGAATATTGAGGTCTCTCCTAAAACTATGTTATTGGGTGACTTCAACTACCCACACACTGACTGCGACAACTACTCTTGCCCAAACACACTCACCCAATGGTTCCTTGAAGTTATAAACTGTAATGCAATGGAACAACTGGTCACCACTCCCACAAGAGGGAACAACATATTGGACCTGGTCATCACCAACATGGGGACTCTATGTTCCACACCAGAGGTAAACCCCTCATTGGTAAGTTCAGACCATTAACAAATTTCCATGGACATCCATATCCTGTCCCCACTCCCAGCCAAGGAAATCACTGTAAAGAATTTCTCAAAAGCCAACTTTGCACTTCTCAAGACTGAGGTGGAATCCTTCAAAGCCCATGGGCCAGAGGATAATACAGGCCAATCCGCAGAATCCTTTACAAATGCATTCTATGAGCACCTGCAGGAATGCATGGATTGTGCTATCCCAAATAAAATGAAGACTCACTCCTCCAAAAACAGGAGACCTGTTTGGTGGACCATGGCCATAAATAAGCTATACAATGGAAGGAGGAAGCTACTACATGACAGAGCAAAATCCCAAAAATGGAAGGCATCTCTGATCAGTATTAGCAAGAAACTTCAATACCACATAAAATCATCAAAGGCCAGTTTTGAAAGGGAAATTGCCCTAGACACTAAAGATAATCACAAGCCCTTCTTTAGTTATGTCCAAAATATGGCTGGAAACTCCCAGATATGCTCTGAATTGTTGCATAATGGTACAAAATATACCAGACCTACAGACATAGCCAACATCCTGGCAGACAGATTCAGCACAACCCCCCCCCCTTCACCCCCAAAGGAACAAATGCCTATCCCAAATGAATTTAACCTCCCTGACATCACAGATGCACAGTTGAAAGCTGCCCTCTCCAAAGCAAAAAACACAGCAGCTATGGGACCAGATGGTGTCCCAGGCTGTGTCTTACACAAGCTCCAAGAAGAACTGAACCCTCACATTAAGTCACTGTTCAAACTTAGCCTTACTACAGGATATGTACCCAAATAATGGCGTACAACTACAGTGATTCCACTCCACAAAGGTGGTGCCACAGTGGACCCTGGGAACTATTGCCCCATAAGCCTGACTAGTCTGGTCTGTACAGCTATGGAGTGTATTATCATGGAACTCATAAACAAAGACATTGGGAGCCTCCAGACACTGGACCCTACCCAATTCGGCTTTGTTAAGGGCAGATCTTGCCTCTTAAACCTAGTTGATTTCTTTGAAACAAAAGCTATAGATGAGGGCAAGGTAGTCCACACAGCCTACCTGGACCTCACAAAAGCCTTTGACACAATACCCCACTCAGGCATCATAAATAAGCTTACCAGCTTAAATATCAACCCCTATATCACAAGATGGGTTGCAAACTGGCACAGGGATAGAACCCACATGGTCAGAATCACAGGTGCCATGTCCGAATCCAAACCAGTTACAAGTGGTGTCCCACAGTGTTCAGTTCTGGGACCTCTCTTGTTCGGTATATACTTCTCTGAGGTTCAGGCTAACACGGGGGGATTATGGCTGACAAAGTTCGCAGATGACTGCAAACTGGGGGCCATATTCGACTCTCCAACTGACACAAGCATCCTCCAGAAGGGTCTCACAGAGATGGATGTTTGGTGCCAGAGCCACGGGCTCGAGCTACATGCTAAAAAGTGCATAGTCATCCCCTTTGGGAAAAACAAGGTGCACTGTGCACACAAATTACCACATAGGTGGTAATCCATTAAGTACAGAAGTAGTAATTTGAGATTTGTGGACCAATGTAGATAGTAATCTCTCCTTAGATAATCACATTGCCAAAGTGGTTGCAAAGACCCTCTATATATGCCACCTTATCATGAAAGGGTTCACATCTAGATCAAGAGAGGTCATTGTGCCCCTCTACTCGTCACTCATCAGCCCCATACTTGAACACAATGGACCTTTTGGGATGTACCTTACCCGACACCTGCAGCAACTGGGGAGACCCAAAAGTACCTCTCCAAGAGGATCATGGGCTACAAACAGATGTCGTATGCAGCTCAACTAAAGAAACTCCAGCTCTACTCAGTTGCTTACCACCTACTCAGAGGCGATCTATGCCTGACATACAAAGTCATGTCAAACCCAGAATTAATGGATATGCTCCACCTCAAATATCCAAGTCCCTTAGAGATACACACTCCAGGGACTTAAACCTCAGCACAAGAATAAAAAGGGCATGCTGGAGGGACAGATTCATTTCCCAGAGGCTCCCCTCACTCTGGAATAGAATCCCAATTCATATTAGACATAGCCCCTCGCTGACCTTCTTCAAGCCAATTCTGGACACATGGATGGGAAATCACAAATTCACCCCTGGGATCTCTTCTGTGTCCCTGCTAGACAGAGGCACAGCAAACTAATCTTAAAGGGTACCTTCTGTGACCTAATTTACAGAGGCACAGTAGACTAATCTAATAGGGAGACGGAAGCCAAATACACTCTGGCTAGGCTTATAAATGCCCTAGGGCAGATAGCCTAGTATCTACCTATGAACCTATGAACCTATAAGTTCCACACCAAGCAGATGTAGGGACTCACACAGATGACTGCACAGTTCATATGCAGTAACTCCAGCTCTACTCTGTCGCTTACCACCTACTCGGATATGATGTGTGCCTGTTGTTTGCAGTAATACCCTACCCAGAATTAATGGACATGCTCCACCTCAGGATATCCAACTCCCTTGTAGCTACACACTCCAGGGACATATACCTCAGCACAGATGTTAATAGGACATGCTGGAGGGACAGATTCTTATCCCAGGGCCTCCACTCACTCCAGATTGAGATCACAGTTTCACATAGGCATAGCCACCCACTAACCACCTACAGGGGACATCTTGACGGCTGTATGGGTGATCGTATGTTTACCCATGGGATATTTTCTGTGTCCCTGCTAGACAGAGGCACACTAGCATAAGCGTACATGGGCTATCTTGTGTGACCTACTATTCACTGGCACAGTGTAGTAATCTGACAGGGCTGCAAAAGCCAAACACACTCTGGCTAGGCTTGTACATACCCTAGGGCAGATAGCCTAGTATCGACCTCTGAACCTATGCTTTTGCTCGGAATGCACAATATTTATTGCTGATACTGTTTGCAGGTCTTTATCGTCTTTGCTTTCCCAGTTTCTATGAAAAACTTAGGTATCTGTGGAACATGTTTGATCATGACAGGGTTCCACTATATTATATAACTGTCTATTGTCATGTAACTGTGTGCACAGGGCAGATTGCTGGATAGTGAAAGGTTCCTGGGTTAACACATGCAACTGCCAGATATGTGTGACCCACTGCTGTAGTCAGACATGGCCTAAGTGTGTGAGCATGCCCAGTTCAGGCTTTCCATGTTTTGTTGCCTGACATATGTCTCATTTATTCAAGTATGTGAGCATGCCCAGTGTGATCTTTCAGTATGTTGCGATCTGAAGTCCACTACATTTGTGAATGTGTGTGAACATGACCAATATTAACATTTATACTGTGTGTGTTAGAAGTCAAGTTATGTTCTTACTGCAGGACTCACCTTTGTGTCATAACTCAACAGGGATTATGGTGTGCCTGCAGGGTTTCCATGAGATACTTTGCATAGACTTATCAACATTCCTTCATACTGGCTGAACAGTGCAATGCTGTCATGGTTTAGTGGTTCAGTACTTTAACTATGGTGCACAGTATCCTGGATTCGAGGCCCATCACTGCTTTATATTTCCATACTGAGCAGACCAGACTGCTTAAGTGCCAGTTAAGCAAATATAAGCATGTTGTCTTTTGTTCTGCTATGCCCTACTTAGACCAGGCTTGTCCGACATTGCTGTTTATTCACCAACTTTGCTGGATATTGCCCAATATTACTCACCATTGACCACAGTTGTACTAGTTGGTGTGTGAAATTCTGTTTGCATATACTACATGGTGGTAAATGCTGTTTAGCACTACCTTAAATTGCTTGACACATGGCAATCATGGCTCAGGTGGTGCTGCAGGGCTGCCTATGTTGGATGCACATACTACACTCCCTGTACATGTTTGAAGCAGGTAGTGTCAACTTAGGCATCCCTTTTACTATATCTGCAGGTCAGAGAGAGGTATCATTTCCAGGGTTCCTACTGAGCCAGTATATGTGCTATGCGTTGCCTCTTTGTCAAGGCCAAAGCATACTGGGCACACCTCCTTCTGCCTACTGGAGCAGGCTCAGGTTGTTCCACCTCCGAGTCACGCTCTGCCTGTGATGACCTTGGCAATGGTGGGGGGCTGTTTGGGCAAGGCCTATGCTGGTCCTGCTGCAGCTGTTTTCACAGGATCATATTATGTAGCATAGCACATACCATGACAATTTGGGTACATGTAGTTGGTGAGTACTGCAAGGCTCCACCAGATGTGTCTAGGCACTGGAAATGTGACTTGAGCAGCCCAAACACATGCTCGATTACATTTAGTGTTTGTGCGTGTGCCTCATTATGGCATTCCTGTTCAGGTGTGCGTGCGTTTCTGATGGGTGTCATCAGCCACGGCTCCAGTGCATAGCCAGCATCACCCACTAGGTGACCATGTGGATGTCCCCATTGGCAAATGTCTGGTACAGCTGCGTCAGATGCCAGATATGGGAATCATGGTAGCTTCCAGGGCAGCCAGCACACACATTCAGTATTATGCCCTGGGCATCACACATGACCTGACAGTTGATGGAGGGAAAGCCCTTGCAGTTAATGTAGGCCCTACCCAGCTCACCAGCTGGTGCTTTGATGAGTATGTGCGTGCAGTCTATTGCACCCACTACCTCAAGGTATTCTGCTATTTGCTGGAAGAGACGCATATTGCTGGCTAATACCTCACGGGAATTGGGGAAATATACATGATCACCAACATGTGCTGACATGGCATCCAGGAACTGGTGCAGTACCCTGGATGCTGATGCCTGTGATATCCCCATCATATCACCAGTTGGTCTCTGGAATGTACCTGTTGCTAGTATTTGTAGGCCAACACATACCTTGGTTTCCACTGGAATGGGTTCCCCTCTGTTGGTTCTGTGTGTGTTACGTGGCCTGCACAGCTCAACAATTTGCTGCAGGAGGTCTCTGTCCACTCTATAGCACTCTACTATCTCCAGCTCATGTAGCCCCTGGTAGGTTATCCTGGGCCTGTACACTCTTCTCCATCTCCGCACTGGGTGTTGATCAGCAGCATTACCATTGTTACCACCTTCAGCATATTGCATATGTCGCCTTATGACAGCAATGGCAGCCCCTAACATTTTTTTGTCTCAATACAGCTTTTTCAGTATTCACTTCTCTTAGCTGACTGCAGTGCTGCAGTGTCTCTGAGGAAAACATGGTGAAAAGTTGTTTGCAGAGTTTTAAATTTTATCTGCTTTTACTGTATTTGTGTTTCTTCCTACTTTATTTTGCTTTTGCATCATCTTAAAAGTACTCAATTGTATTTATTACTGCTTGGTGTAACTCATTCTAAGCCTTTTAGTTTAAGCATTTGGGCTTCAGACCAGTTGTTTTACATTAAGAAGGTTTGTGGTCTGCACTGTAGTGGCAGAACAGGTGGCTTACATCCTTCTAAGTTGGGAACTGCTGATTGAGGGCTCAGTGTCTGTTATTCTAAAAGTGTATTAATTCTGGTTAAAGGCTTATAGTGACTGCATATTTGAACTGCTTCTTACTGCAATTGGCACACCTTGTTTGCAGTAGATAGACTAGATCCAGGCCTGCTGAATCTAGCTTTGTTTGTATAATTTGAGCACTAATCCAGACATTCTTTAAAGTATTCAATTGTATTTATTACTGCTTCGTAGTAACTTGATTAAAGTGTAGCTATCATTATAAGTCTTTTGGATTAAGCACTTGGGCTTCAGACCAGTAGTTTTACATTAGGAAGGTTTGTGGCCTGCACTGTGGTGGCAGGACAGGTAGCTTACATCCTTCTAAGTTGGGAACTGCTGACTGAGGGCTCAGTGTCTGTTATTCTAAAAGTGTATTAGTTCTGGTTTAAGCACTTCGGCTTCAGGCCAGTTATTTTACATTAAGAAGGTTCATGGTCTGCACTCTTGTGGGTGGAGAGGCTGGACTCTGCCCTTCTGAGCTGGGAATTTCTGGTTAAAGGCTTATAGTGCCTGCATATTTTAACTGTTTCTTACTGAAATTGGTACACCTTGTTTGCTGTAGCATAGACTAGATCCAGGCCTGCTGAATCTAGCTTTGTTTGTATGCTTGTTGTTTGTTTGCTTGTTATTTCCCTGAAATGCTAATTCCACCAAAAACTCAGCTTTTCAGCGCTTCTGTGGATCCCTAGTGATATCTGCATTGCTTACTGTACCAATTTCCTTGTTTCACTTGAAAGAAAGTTACTGTTTGTTCTTTTTGCATTTAAGTTACCTGTAACATATTGCATTTAAGTTACCTGGCACTTGCTCACTAAAGCAACTATATAAGTCAGCACTAAAAAATTAAAAGCACTACACCCTCACAAACTCCCCTTGAGTACCTTGTTTCCCATTGCCCCTTTTTTTCAATTATAAAGGAATTCCCAATACTATTCTAGCATGTCTAAAGATCAGTTGTCAATCTCCTCTCTGGTCCAGCTAGTGAATCTGGGAATCTTGAGGTAATGTTACAACTACCTCATGTACACAGACAACCCTCTCCTCCTCCCAACAAATTCCAACACATGTGAGAGATGAAACCATATAGCCAAACTGGAGGCTAAGCTCTCTCAACTCAGTACTGGCGTAACCAGTCAGGAGGAGAAGGAAACCACACTCACTACAATTCCAGTCTCACATAGACCTAACACGACAGCAAATCAAACACATAAACACAAAAAAACATCGGAGGGACTAAATAAAAATCTGCCTAAGCAGCAGAGACCTCCAAAGCAGACACCCAAGCAACCGCTACACCAAAACAAAACACATGCAACACATAGCTTCAAAAGCCAGTGTGCCAAACAGTCACAGCTCTTAAGGCTAAACAACACACCTGATACACTTGTAATAGGTGACTCTATCATTAGGCACACTGACGTCCCGATCACCAGGCTGAACAAGGAGAAGGTCATGGTGAGCTGCCTGTCGGGCGCTAGGATCCGCCACATAACACAAGCAGTCAGGTCACTCCAAGGCAAGTACAAATATGACTCAGTCATTGTCCATGCTGGTGTGAATGACCTGAGATGTACCTCCCTGGACTACATGAAAAGAGACATAGAGGAGCTCTTTGAGCATGTAGCCCAGGCCGGTATGACCCTGACCTTGAGTAGCATCTTACCCTCACCAAGAATGATGCCACAATATGAAGACAAGATGATCAATTTCAACAATTGGCTTAAGTATTGGTGTCATTCAAAGGGGATCCAATGCCTGACAGCCTGTGATGACATTCTCGACAAGCCACGATGCTTTGCTAGGGAAGGCTTGCACCTGTCACCCCTGGGCTTTCAGATTTTGGCAAAGGCTCTTGCTACCCCCATAGTGCCTTTTTTAGGCAAGGCTCAAAAGACAAACCCACCTCCATAGGTATCACAAGGGATAAGAAACTAAGAGTAATGCTACTCAACGCCAGAAGTCTAAACCTCAAGATGCATGCACTCAAAACTCTCCTTAGCATGGAGAACATCGGTATCTGTGCAGTAACAGAAACCTGGTTCAAGATTCCTGAGAGCACCTCAGCACTACCAGGTTATACCTCATACCATGCTTTTCAGTCCCAAAACTTGGACTGAACCAGAAAAGGAGGGGAGTATCAATATTCGTCAAGGATACTCACACCTCCAGGTTGGTGGCACAGCACAAAGCATCAGAGACTATCCATGTGCAACTAACAGTGGGCAAAACTGCCTTCCAGTTTATAGCCTGCTACAGACCACCCTCCCAAACCCAGGAACCCCAGTCGGCCTTCCTGAGAACACTGGAAAATATGAAGGTCTCTCAAAACACCATTATATTGGGCGACTTCAACTACCCAAACATAGACTGGGAGCATTACTCTAGCTCCAACACCCTAGCCCAAAGGTTCCCAGAATTTATAAACTCAAATGCTATGGAACAACTTGTTACCACTCCCACAAGAGGGGAAAACATACTGGACCTGATCATCACCAACATGGGGACTCTATCCTCCAGACCAGAAGTGTTTCCCTCACTCGTAAGATCAGACCATAAACTAATCTCACTGGATATTCACATCCCGACCCCACCCCCTGCCCAGAAAACCACAGTGAAAAACTTCTCTAAAGCAAATTTCACACTCCTAAAAACTGAGGTGGAATACTTCAAAGCCCCCGGGCCTGTGGAAAATACGGCCCAGACCACGGAATCCTTTATAAACACATTCTATGAACACCTTCAGGAATGCATGGATCATGCAATCCCAAATAAAACCAAGACCCAATCCTCCAAAGGCAAACATCCTGTCTGGTGGACCCCAGCCATAAACAAACTATACAATAGAAGGAGGAAGCTACTACATGATAGAGCAAAATCCCAAAAAGGGAAGGCATCTCTGATCAGTATTAGCAAAAAACTATGGGCACTCATAAAATCGTCTAAGGCCAGCTTCGAGAGAAAAATTGCACAGCACACTAAGGATAATCACAAGGCTTTCTTTAGTTATGTTAGGAACCTGGGTGTGAATTCCCAGATGTGCTCAGAATTAGTCCAAAATGACAAAAAATACACCAAACCCACAGAAATTGCCAACATCCTAGCCGACAGGTTCAGCGAAAACTCTCCCCCCCACCAAAAGAGCAAATATCTATGCCAGCAGAGTGCTGCCCCCCCCCCTCTGACATCTCAGATGCTCAGGTAAGAGCCACCCTCTCCAAAGCAAAAAACACACCATCAGTGGGACCAGATGGTGTCCCGGGCTGCGTCCTACATGAACTCCAAGAAGAGCTAAACCCAATCTTAAAACTACTGTTCAATCTCAGCCTTACTACAGGATATGTACCCAAAGAGTGGCGTACAGCAACAGTGGTCCCTCTCTACAAATGTGGTGCCTGAACGGATCCTGGAAACTATCGCCCCATAAGCCTGACTAGCTTGGTCTGCAAAGCTATGGAAAGGATCATCATGGACCTCATAAATAAAGATATTGGGGACCTACAGACACTGGATCCTACCCAGTTCAGCTTTGTAAATGGAAGATCCTGCCTCTTAAACCTGGTTGATTTCTTTGAAACAGTCACCAAGGCCATTGACGAGGGGAAGGTGGTCCACACAATCTACCTGGACCTCACAAAAGCCTTTGATACAATACCCCACTCGGGCATTATAGATAAGCTCACCAGCTTAAATATAAACCCCTATGTCACTAGATGGGTTGCAAATTGGCTCAAGGACAGAATCCACATGGTTAGAATTGCTGGAGCCATGTCAGACTCCAAATCAGTTACAAGTGGCATCCCACAAGGCTCAGTCCTGGGACCTCTCTTGCTCAGTATATATTTCTCAGAGGTACAGGCCAACATGGAAGGACTGTGGCTGACCAAGTTCACAGATGACTGCAAACTGGGCGCCATAATTGAATCTCCAGCCGACACAAGCATCCTTCAAAAGGGCCTCATAGAAACAGACAAGTGGTGCCAGAGCCATGGCCTCAAGCTAAATGCCAAAAAGTGTATAGTCATCCCCTTTGGCAAAAACAAAGTGCCCACAAATTACCACATAGGTGGTAATCCATTAAGTACGGAAGAAGTAATTAGGGACCTGGGGACCCAAGTTGATAGCAATCTCTCATTTGACAACCACGTGGCCAAAGTGGTTAGAAAAACATTTTATATAGCCCACCTAATCATGAAGGGATTCACATCTAGATCAGGGGAGGTCATCGTGCCTCTTTACTCATCCCTCATCAGGCCCATAATTGAGTACAATGCCCCTTTTGGGATGTACCTTACTAGACACCTGCAGCAACTGGAAAGACCCCAAAAGTACCTCACCAAGAGGATCAAAGGGCTCAAACAGATGCCATATGCTGCCCGGTTAAAGAAACTCCAGCTCTACTCAATGGCATACCGCCTGCTCAGAGGCGATCTGTGCCTGACATATAAAGCCATGTACAACCCGGAAATAATGGACATGCTGCACCTCAGAAAATCCAAATCCCATCAAGCTACGTGCTCCAGAGACTTGAACCTCAGCACTGAAATAAATAGGACATGCTGGAGGGACAGATTCATAACCCAGAGGCTCCCTTCACTCTGGAATAAAATCCCAGTCCAGGTTAGGCAGAGTCCGTCATTGACTCTCTTCAAGAGGAATCTTGATGAGTGGATGGGAGATCGTAGGTTTACCCCGGGTATCACTTCTGTGTCACTGTTAGAGAGAGGCACAGTATACTAAACTTGAAAAAGGGCATAGCAAAATTAATTTAAAATGGGTGGCGAAAGCCAAACACACTCTGGCTAGGCTTATAAATGCCCTAGGGCAGATAGCCTAGTATGAACCTATGAACCTATGACTCTATGAAGTGCTGGGCTGGGCTGGTTTACTGCCTGTGTAATTGCCTGATTCTGATTATTTCCACCTGCTAGCTCTGCTGACTCTCCCTGGTTAACTTCCTATTGTTTGTTGTGCTTCCTTTTCCCTTTCCATTTCCTCAGGGGGCAGCGCCTCGCACACTAGCACAGACACCCGCACACATGCTAACACGCGCGCACACAGGCTTAGACAGAGTTACATTAGCTAATTCCTGCCTAAACGCGCACACACGAGTGCGAAGGTGCTTACAAGACTTTAAACTGCCCTACACATGCTTAAACCCGTGCACACAGGTCCAAATGTGCTAACACAGATTTAGACATTACACATGCTAACGTCTGCTTACACATGCGCACACTGTCTTACTCGGGTTTATAGGCGCGCACAAGCGCGCCTACACGTTGCAAGCATTTTTACAAGAAACTTTGGTGATACCCACAGTGTGCACCTTCTATTTCTTGACTTTAGCTAGGATATCTACTGACACACCTCTTCCAGTGATAAGCAACTGACAGTTAACGCATGCCCCTCTGCTCCAATGAGATTAGCTACTGTCATACATACCCCCCCTCATGATGTCACCTATATCCTACTCTGTTACTCCTCTTATCCTAGTCTTGCACTCCACTGACTGTGCTCATTTGCTATGTAGACTTGGGATTCACTATCCTTACCCTCATTTGCATAGGATTGCCTAGTAATGCTTGGTTACTTCTCTTGGACTGAGTTCCCCCCTTAGCAACCCCTACTCGGTAGCCATGTTGTCTTCAGCCTGCCATTCACTTGCATTGTATATTATGATATCTTATAAAATGCATATTTGTGGCTTTTATTTTCTTATTCTATGATTTTTATAGCTCACCCCGTTTGCGCGGCACTGCGCTAAGCTTAAACCTCACCAATCGAGGAAAAAAAACCATTTATTTTTATTTTTTGCATAGGGGACATTTGCCAATGGCCATCAGATGACGCTTTGGTGAAAGTGAAACCGGTCTGTGGGGCAGACTGCATGGCTTAATAAAGCCTTTACTTCCATAATGGCTGTTTGTATTTTTGACATTTATTGCCGTTACTTTTTGGAGTGCTGGACATTTTATGGCTATTGAATAAGTGTTTGGTTTCGAGCACCACTGGATACGTGCACGGACTGTTTTTGGCGTTGTATATATATATATATATATATATATATATATATATATATATATATATATATACACACAGCAGTATATACACACACACACACACACACACACACACACACATATATATATATATATATAATATATATATCAGTAGATATATATGTATATATATATATATATATATATATATGTGTGTGTGTGTGTGTGTGTGTGTGTGTGTGTGTGTATGCACAGATATGTATCTATGATATGATACAGCACATAAGAATGACATATGAACACAGGCCTTGCCAATGAGGGTAAGGGGCCCAATCAACATACGTGTAACATGTACCATTACCCCCCCCAGCCAGACTGAGGAAACAACAAACAAACACACAAACAATGTAAACAATCCACTGCTCCCCAAACCACAGGCAGGATACATCCAGAGGGGGGGGCACTGTGGACCCGCTAAGTCTAATCTTGAAACAGAGACAGGAGCATCTCTTGCTGGACACCCCAAAAATTGTCTTGTGATTGGACGCCCATCCATGCAATGACTTTTCAAGGCAGGGCATGCATATTCATGGACTACAAGGGTGGGGAAGCCTGATGACCCATGGGTCGAGACAATGTATGGGATGGGTCCTGAGAAGTGGACAGTGGGGAGTGTGTAGTGGTGTATTTAGCCCCGACCTGCACACAGAGTAAGAATGAGTGCTGTAGAGGAGGTGCAGGGGGAACTATGGGTATGAAATTATGGGCCGGGGCATGGAGGTGTTGGCTGGAGCAGTTCTATATGGACCGCCCCTCGAATGTAAGCAATAGTGTGCATTGGGCAGAGCTGCTGCCTAACGAGCAGCCACTCCTGGTATGAGTCCCACTGCAGCACAGTCTATTTTACATGGCAAAGTACGGTATAACCAGATGTGTTGTTGCAAATCCCACTAAATAATACAAAAGAACATATGGTCACAACACCCCACTGTAGGCATGTAAGCCGATCTAATTGGCATCACAAGGTATTATTGTTGTCCTCAACCCCACTCAGGGGTGTGAATGTCCAAACCTACCTCCAAATGCAGTGTATATAAACAGCTATTGCTGTAGAAGAAATGGCCAGCTGTGGACCTTCCCATCAGCCTTCTTGCACATCCCTGGATGCTTCCCCTACTATCTTTCCCTCTGTGTGCCCCAGAAACACCACTTACCTATCAACCCCTTTTTCATTACTATTAATGTTTACAGTTACAAGTAGGTGACACCCTCTTCCCCAACTATACTGGCAGAATCTGGAACCCCCTACCCATGTGTATTACCTCAGCTGTCCCACATGACACATGTAAATGACACATGAAGGAACACCTCAAGCACACTTTGATCAGCACATGCTCACCACCTGGTGAATTCCCCTCCCCCAACTTATATTCTATACCCCTACTTCAACTAGTGAAATCAACACCTCCTGTCCTGCCTCGCATACAAATTCCAACTTCCTTCAAACCTTCCCTATTGCTCCCCTACCAATCATTCAACAGCCTACTATATAGTGACAATGTCCCCCCCCACCTACCTACCTACACCTTCACTATTCACATCTACTCTACCACACAGGTATGGCATAACTAAACCTAATCCGAATACCTGAGTGTAACCTATCCAGAACTGTTACACTAGAATATAACTTCACCTTAAACTGACCTTTGTCAACAGTCATACCTGACATGTAAACCTGACATAAGCATGTATAATACCGACATGTTAACGTAAACTAAGCATGAAGAATGTGGTATGTAGCTATGTTAAGTCTGTTACTCTGTATGAATGTGTACACCTCAGTATTACTTGTAATGTGTAGCTGGGATTTACTGTGAAGATCCACTCCCTGGGCCACTGCTGACAATGGAGAAGCATCCAGTCAGATTGTCCCGGTCAACAAGTGTGAACTAAATTCATGAAGTAGTGGGGGGGTATGTGGGAGCAAGCGGGTTTAAGCCTGTTTGGGAGGCGGTAAGCAATGCCCACACTGGTTAAGCAATGTAGAGGCCAACTCAATGTAAGAAGCCGTAACTGGAAGTCACCAATGCTGAGCCTCCCGCAAACCAGTGCATACCCACCTACACTTGCTCTACAGTGCCTTAGGCACTTTGTGACCAACAGCTTTCGTCGTGCCCATTAACAAAATAATCTGCACTCCCAGGTTCCAACCCTGCACTCTACAGTCTAAGTGAGTTACCACTAAGCCAAGGCAGATACACATTCAGCTGCTGTTATCACAAACATATCATCCACCACAGTCATTCAACAGTATAAGAAATGTATATAAGTATGCAGATTAATACCAGCAAACATGTGTCCATTGCTCAATCACAGTATTCCTAGCAGTCTATGTGTATCAAAGAACAGTGCCTGTCCAATCATACTGTGAGAACAGTTGTCTTGCATAATACTGAAGAGAATAATGAAAAACGGTGCATGCTGTGGGGGCATGTGGGTGTGCTTCATGCACACAATGTCACACCTGGGGCGTCAGTTCCGTGGAACCAGGAGATGAGGCTGGCCTGGTGTGTGGGCAAACCGCTGCTTCTCAAACCCCTGGCAGGATGCTACCAGTGGGAGAAACAGTGTAGACCAGCTAAGTCTACTCATGACACAACATCAGGTCCATCCCTGGTGGGATGAACCAAACTTGTGAGTCACATGGATGTTTCCACCAGTATCAGAGGAGGATCAAGGGAAGGCTCATATGTACATGGACTAAACGGATGAAGAGCCAGCAGAAGATTGAGTCAAGACTGTATAATGGAGGAGTACCGACACGTGCAGAGAGGGAAATGTGTGGAGGTGTGGTATGGCTGAGATAGCAACTGAAGAATGGAAGGCTGCTGTGTACGTGGAGCTCAGGGGCCGGGGGAAGGAAACATGGGTATTACATTATGGCAGAAATAAGCAAATGAAGTGGAACAGCAATAGTGTAGTGGGTAGAGCATCCGTCCAATGAGCAGGCATTCCCAGTTCAAGTCCACTGTAGCACAGTCTATTTTACATGGCAAAGCACATTATAACCAATATTTTTGTTGCAAACCCCACTAAATAGGTTATATATATGAAATGGAGTACCGCAAGAGATGCACATGTGACGTATCAGTGACAGACGGAATAAGGCACTAGTAAGCAGGTGTAAGCACAAATAGGCAATAGTAAGCATATGTACACACTAGTAAGCAGGCTTAAGGCCTTACAATTGCTTTAAAATGCCTTAATCACTCTGTATCCAATGGGCCTTTGTCAGCCCGGCAAGAAATAAACAGCCATGCAGGTCACAAACCCAGGACTCTATACACCATAGTCCCAGTAGCTATCCACCAAGCCATAACAGAAGTACAGATGAATGGGGTAGTAGTAAACATGTCCTCACCATAGTATAACCAAAGTGAACCTGTGAAACGCATCAGTATACAGTCATATTTGCCATAACTGACTGCAGAACATACATATGTGAACTGGAGTACTGTAGTAAGTCCAGATGTGAGGTGTTACTGTAATAAAGTGTAGAAGTTCCCAGGACCCCATACAGTGTACGTACACATGTGTCAAGGATACATGACACATATATAACAAGTGACGAAGGGGAAATCAATGCCAAAAGGCAAATATCATGCAAATCTAATAATATGCACCTCTAAGTGTAGCACAGCACTGGCTGCCAGACTACAGGCAGGATACTACCAGTGGGAGAAACAGTGTCAACCTGCTAAGTCTACTCTTAAATAAACACATGTCCATTCCTGGTGGGATGACCACAAACTTCTGCTAAAAAGAGTCCTCGAGGTAACATACCATACCTCAAAGATAAGCAAAGACGGTAACATATGTTCGCAGACTAAATGTGTGGGAAGCCTGAAGATCCGTGGGTTGGGACAACATACTCAAAGGGTCCCAAGAAGTGGAGAGTGGGCAATGAGTAGGGGTGTGGTTAGATTCGACTGGAACTTGTAGGAAGGATGGCTGATGTGGAGGGGGAGCGGGGGGATGATGGGTATGACATTATGGACCGAGGCATGCCAGGATTGGATGCACCCGTTCTAATGGGACCGAACCATGGATGTCAGCGAGAAAGGAGTGGGGCATACAGGGAAGGTACTGGGATATACCATTTCCCATGGCAAACCACGTTATGGATAATAAATATGTTGCATAACCCACAGAATAACATATATATATATATATATATATATATATATATATATATATATATATATATGCACTAGAGTATTGCAGCCATGAAATATTATATACATATATATATATATATATATATATATATATATATATATATATATATATATATATATATATGTGTGTGTGTGTGTGTGTGTGTGTGTGTGTGTGTGTGTGTGTGTGTGTGTGTGTATGTGTGTGTGTGTGTGTGTGATCAGGAGCACTGCAGGAAATGCACATGTGAGGTGTCAGTATCATAATGCATAAAACAGTAGTTAGGTTTAGCAGCAATAAGCTTTTGTAAGCATACGTCAGCACTAGTAAGTGGGTTTATGTTTACAGGCTCAGCAAATCTGATGCAAACTATCTGTAGGCATATGTAACTGGAGGTTTGTGTTTGCGTGATGGTGAGCACTGCATACACAAAGTAAACAATGTCGAGGCTAACCTGGTGTAACTGGATGTTACCTGCAATTGTCAACGCTTACCGTCATGCAAACACACTCACAACTGCTTACAAGTGGCTTAATCACCCTGTATCCCACCACCCTTGTTCAACCCTGCAAAATAAGTGACAGCCACTGCATGGCCGAACCCAGGACCCTGCATACCACAATCATAGTGAATTAACACTACACTATGTCGGATATACATACATCCCATGTATTCCCAGATATATCATGCAGCACAGTCAATCTGCATAAGAGGAATTGTACTAATATCATAACACTCGACTCTTATTGCAAACATTCTGGACACAGTATGACAAAAGTGGAATACAAATTGGGATAAATGTGAAATATTGTTCATATACATGTAAAATGTTTCTAGTTAAACAGTGATCTGTTGTAATACACATAATCTGAACAACATGATGTCTGCAACTGTAATGTATCGGCATTCCTGACTGACCACATGCCTGACATCATCCACATCAATTGGCCTGATGAATGTGGGACAGGCCAATATTGTGAGCCAATCATGCAAGGACATATTGACAGTTATAGATCTGTAAATGTAGAGAGATACACAGGTACATATAAATGTATGACTCACACATACATCATATCATATCAATGGTATATAGGTAGATGGATAAATATGTCCACATATATTTATATATATATATATATATATATATATATATATATATATATATATATATATATAGATAATTGCAGCACCAGATAGGAATAACAACAGGAACCCCCACCACAAAATAACTGTCCTTATACATAGTTGATGGGGGTGTGGGCTCAAATTAGGGGTATCTGGTGATGACTGCTATGTTCCCCCCACCACAGCCATAACAGATATGCTGTGCAATACAATATCCAGCACATGCAGTTATTAACCCTGGGACCTGCCCCCCCCCCCCCGCAACACAGCTACAACGGTCTAACAGTAAGCCACTACAACTGTATAAAGTCAGGGCAATATCTGAAACATATCATCCAGTCCAGTCATGCAACTGTACAGAGAATGTATACCATCATCTAGATGTATCTGTGTGTAAATATATTAATATCTACACTGCTACAACATATCTATATATGTATGTGTATATATATATATATATATATATATATATATATATATATATATATATATATATAGATATGTATATCTATTTATATATATATATATATATATATATATATATATATATATATATATATATATATATAGATATGTATAGCTTTCTAACACTATATACATATATATTACTATATATGAACATATATACATGCTAATGGCTACATCGACACATATATGTGTCTACATCTATATGTCTACATATATACAGCAAGTTACATATGTGTATGCAGATATACATCTATGTAGGTGTATATGGACAAAGTTACATATATGTCAGCAGATATATATATTTATATCAGTATATATGGCCATACATCTGTAGAGAGCAATAGCAGATTAACAAACACACATATGTCCACATGCACCGTTACTGGGGTTGAGAGGCCCCACACAACTATACATCTTGTACATCTAGGCATCCCTCCCCACGGCCAAACACATTCACCCTGCAATACACTACAAAGTGTTGCAGATCCCATAACCAGGACCTGACATGACATGGGCACAGGAAGTTAACAGTACAGCATCCCACCTGTATGATGTCAGGCTGGTATTGCTGACATATCATGCAGTACAGTCTGTCTACCATAGGTAATGTAAAATGTAGTAGCCATCAACATCCCCAGGATACAGATATGCAGACACAGATATGCAGATACATATATACATATGTACCATATGTATATATACATATATATATATATATATATATATATATATATATATATATATATATAGATAGATAGATATAGATATAGATATATGTATATGTATATATATATATATATATATATATATATATATATATATATATATATATATATATATATATATATATATATATATATACATACATATATACACATGCATATATATGAATATACATGTGTCTACACATACACACACAGATATATGTACGGTGCACACAGTAGGGAACAGCCACTATGCCTACAGTTAACTCCTGATCAACTGGACACTGTATGGGCCACCCATACAAATGACAATCGTTGCCTGCAACATATACCCACAGAGAGGTCAAAGGGAAAACACCAAACACAGGTTTGCAGAAATGGAATGCCTTTCATTGTGTACTATTACAGTTCTACATGCCATATCATATAACTGTTCAGACACTGACATCCATATAAACAGAGGAATGCAACCGTGAAACATTTATACTAATACAGTAGTCTGGAAAGGTTTACAACTGTCGCTGGCAAGGCCAAGCCCTTAAATTTGTACAGTAGTGAGGACAGATTGGGCCACAGGATACCAAATGATCAACAGTATGTAATGCAGGTGTATAGTTCAGCAGCCTCTATCTACACTCTGTACAACAGCAGTGGGTGGTAAAGAGGTCATGTGACCAAATGGGTTATTACTGTGACATAACAAGGCATAACTGACACCATCACATACACACTGACAAACAGAACAGTCTGTCAGGCAGGAGGCAGTAGGCTTGCAGTAACCGAATATATGTAAATGATGTAAATATAGATGAAGTATACGGCACTTTACATCTAAATACCTTAAGGCAGCTCACCTCTGATACCCCCACATATTAAACAGCTTAGGTAATTTTTGATGCTCGCCTCCCAGACTCAGTAATGCAGGGTCATATACCACTGTTACATACACTGGCCTCTGGAGTGCATAAGAGCACACATGTATTGTGTAGGTGACGCCCACACATATATGGCCCCAGCCCCAGCATATGTGTAGGAGATACAACAGAAGTGAACTGATGGCAGCAATGGCAGTGTGATATACTCACAGCCCACTATGGAACATCCCCCCACAGCTTGATATGTAGGCCATGTACTGATCGCACTCAACACACACACTGCCAGTGGAATATCAGACACAGGACCTGTATGGTGGACAGACAACACATGATAGGCACACCTCTGGCCACCAAGAGGATTGGTACACAGTTGAGAGCTATGCAGACAGACTGCATTCCAAGGTAAAGTAGTATGTAGACACACACCCTGTAACACCAGTACTATACAAAGCATAACATAACTCTACTCACACTGTCTGTAGTTCCTGAACCTCCTACAAATATGTAGCTGCCCTGAGTGTGCCAGTTCTCCTGTAAGAGGTATTGCTGCCTGCTGTCTGTAACACTGATGCCCACACACACGTAGGACTGTACAAACATCCACAGAATGTCCAGGTTATGTCATCAAATATAACCCCTACTGTACATAATATGTGAAGTGGTCTAATATCTCACTGGCTTGTTAGCAGATATGATGACACTAATTATGGTGTACAGCACATACGCACCATGTCATGCACAACATATGTACACAGGTTGGCAGAGTTGTGGCTGGCAGCACATACACAGGGCCAATAATGACATGTTGCTGTGATAACCTCATACATTTACTGTTGTAACAGGGTCTGTGGAAACATATGTCCTATGAGGGATAAGACACCAGTAACTGTCACGGCTTTCACCATCTATAGAATGCAATCCTCACACTACCATCTGCAGTCCACAGATAGATGCTCCATTGGTAACACATGAAACCAAAGGCACAACACACTGCCCTGTCTGCCGATGACCCTACAGATGGGGATTCCACATAAACATGGAACTGACATGGCAGGTATGGAGACATGTAGGAAAGACATATCCACACACACACACACACACACACACACACACACACACACACTGTTAAACCAACAGTACGCCACATGCAGTATAGCAGTACTTCCAGGCTGTAGGCAGGTCAGGCACATCCCCCTCCTGTATGTTGCCCTGTTTCCACAGTGTATGTTGTTAGAGTTAAATTCCCAAAACATTGCAGATGCTGGTTGCCAACCAACAGATCTAGTTCCTGCTCACAGTGAATGACAAGGGCCAACACCAGCATGATGTTCCTAGATATCGGAGTATGTTTCCATGCAATTGGCTATGGGAATGTTACCACAGCTGTTCCACTTGCAATCAGCTAGAGGAGGGCTGTGATTCATGCAGAGGCCATCAGCTGTTCATGAGCATCACTTAAAATACACATGCTGCTGCCTAAGCAAAGCAGGTGTAGGTCTCCACATCCACCAGACAGGGAGTGGGAGAGGCAGACAGAGGCAAAGACATGTCAGGGAGGGTTGGGAGAGTAAAACTGCAGCTTGTTAGTGTCACACACCTATCAGCACATGGTATCAATCCCCTGACAACTATGTACTGCTATCACAGTTCGATGCAGTTATTGGATGTTCCACATGGGGTTACCTGTTGTGGAGCCCTCAGAACATATCTGCGATGGTGAGTGACATCTGCAACAGGGATACTGTAGCTATGCGGTAGGTGACGTACACGTGCTGGTCAGCATGAACAGGTGCCAGCATCAACACAGCCACACTCTCACAAGGACATGCTCACATTGACACAGCAGGGCCAGGGGTATGAATCATCAGTAGCAGGATTGCCACAACACATCACTGTGCAGGTATCATATGCACCACATGGGTCATCTGAAGGTTGTATGGGCAAAGGGTAAGAGGAGGTGTCTGACATCAGACAGCATGCTTCAGTATGCCCATGGGGGTTGTAGTGAGTGTGCCTGTGAACATACGCACCATACAACACACATACATACACACAGGGTGCCAGTACTGACATGCATGGGTGCATGTCTGCACGGGTGTGTGGTGCTTGACTGTGGCAGCAGGCTATACTAGGGTAGGCGATGGGTATATCTTGGCATCAGGCCACATGACAATGGTCTACATTGTGTCTCAGGGCTGTAGTTTCTGCACCTGCCCACACAGGTGAGTATTGTATCCCCCATCCAGTCACCTGGGTGACTATTGTGTGTGGCCAATGCTGTGCATTGCTTGCCATGTATGTGTTCCTTACTCCATGACATGGACGGTGTCTGGGATGAGCACACCTCCCACATGTATGCACAGTGATATGTAGAACTGTACCTGTGGTGTCTGGCCCATGTTGTGAACACAGATTACTATCATATGTGCCAGTCTTGCCCACCTGCGGCGAGGACTGGTAATGGGCACCAGGTTTACTCTGCACCTACATTGATAGCATGCTGACATCATTCCCTGGTGTCAGTGGCATCTGTCCATACAGGACATGTTGTCAGGCATGGTGTGTCCATTGTGGGGCACATGTGATGGCAGCACAGGTGGTGCAGGTATCCATTGAGGAACATGGGGGAGATGCACTGTCAGCATGTACATGCATATTGGACATATGGACAGGGTGGCATGCCCTCTGTAGCCCACTGCTATCACTTCATACTTTCTATCAGTGGCCAGTATGCAGTGTACTATCCACATATTGGCTGTTGCCTAGGCATGTGTGTGTGTGTATGAGACATGGGTTGAAAGTGTGCTCTGGGTAATACTGAGGTTGCTAAATGTGATTGTCTGTCCTTGATGTCACATATATGGCTATGGCTTTGCACCCCAGCCTCTCAGCTATATTACATCTGTTATCCTGGTACAGTGGACATTGTGCTATATAGTAGGGTATCCATATAAGACATGTGCAAAGCCCACTTCATATTGGCCACAGATGTCAGATGCTCACAACCACCTCTACACAGAATACGAGTTACAAACGCACACCGACACACACACACACACACACACACACACACACACACACACACACACACACACACACACACACACACACACACACACACACACACACACGCACACCTGTCATGTCTGGGAGTAGAACCCCTACCTAACTAGTTTATTACACCTCAGCACTACGTGGTTATAGTACGCTCCATGTACATTACTGAAGTATGCCTTCCCCAAAGGTGTATTTCAAAATGAATGACATCAGTAGGATTGCCAAAGTAGGCCATTTGAAATGTACTGTGGGTGACTACCCTATAATGCATTGCTCCCTACACAGACAGTGAGACACACACAAAACATCCACCACTGACATGCATGGGTATAGGACCCCTGACAGAGATCTATACCACACTACAGCATGGAGCTGTTATAGGACACACCACAGGGATTACTTGAGAACTCCTTCCCCAAAGCTGTATTTCAGAATGAATGACATCAGCAGGCTTGCCAAAGTGGGCCATTTGAAATGTACTGCATGTGACTGGCCTATAATGCATTGCTCCATATACAGACATGGACACACACAAAATGTCTAGAACTGCCATGGGTGGGAATGGGACCCAACCACAGTTCTAAATCACAATCCAGTGGTACGCAGTTACAGGACACACTACGGAGAGTACTGGGCTACAACCTTCCCAGAGGTGTATTTCTATGTGGGTGATATCAGCAGCCTTGCCAAAGTCGAGTATAGGAATTGTAAGGAGTTTGCCTACCCTAAAAAGCATCGCTCTCCATACAGACAGACACGCACACACAGTTGCCATGTCTGGGGTTATAACATCTACCTAGCTACTTTCTCACACTACAGCAGTGCACAGTTACAAGGACGCGCTATGGAGATTACTGGGCTACAACCTTCCCATTGGTGTATTTCTATGTGGGTGACATCAGCAGCCTTGCCACATTCGAGTATAGCAATTGTAAGGGGTGTGGCTATCCTAAAAAGCATTGCTCTCTACACAGACAGACACGCACGCTAACACACAGACACAGTTGCTACGTCTGGGGTTAGAACACCTACCTAGCTACTTTTTCACACTACAGCAGTGTGTTGTTACAGGATGCACTAAGGAGATTAGTGGGCTATACTTTTCCCAAGGGTGTATTTCAAAGTGGATGACCTCAGCAGGTTTGTGATAATAGGACTATGGGGAGGGCAGTGTATGAGCATGAGCCATAACCAATTCATCTAGAAGTTGACACACCACATGCGGGCACACGCAGGATTATATTCCACAGGTACATGTATACAGCTGCTAGATGACTACTTCCTTGTACAGTCATGTTGCACAGCTAGCACTTACACCGCATAGTCAATAATGTTGACAGATACCGGTGGCTAATGTCTACAGTGAGTGACATCTGAGCATCATGTGATTGTAGCCATTTGGCTGTGTGCTGGGTGGGACAAGCCTCATAATGGCTGGCTCCTTGTCACAGTCACTCTCGTTCACACATCTATGTACATGTACGTTTGGCTAATTATAGTGTATTGCCCTTGGATATATGCCTATATTCCGATCCACTGTGTGTGCAAAGCATGAGTGGTCCATACTGAGGAGTGTCTGCACTAACATCTGCAACTGCCAGATATGTCTGGTCCACTGTTGTTTGCAGACATGGGCTTCATTTATTTAAGTGTGTGAGCATGCCCAGTATGCCCTTCTGTATAGAATGTGTGGATCAATTCCAGGTAGTTTGTACTCCAGTGCTGACCTTTTTGTTGTACACCTACAGGTAGCAAAGTGTTTCTGCAGGGTATCTGTTGATCATTTGGCAATATGGGGACAAACTGTGCAGGGGATAGTATGTACTGTAGGTGACTGTGTCTGTGCTGCTTCAGTTGCATGGTATTGCTGTTAGCAGAGCTATTCAGATGTATACTGTTATACACAGTGATGTTTTCTGTCTTCATGTACTGTCAGGTGGACATTCTTGCTCACAGTGCTGTCTTTAGGGACAAGGTTGACTGCAGCTGTGTCTAGTGTTCTGGGCAGACACCTATGTATCCATGGTAAGTTATGCCATTCTGGAGGGGGAGCTGCAGACACTTGCTGCTGGGTCTGTGTATCCAGTTCAGCACCTTGGTACAGTGCTGGCAGAGGATCCCATACTTGTGCACCCATTGACATGACAGTATGGGCTTATCTTGCTGTGGCAATGCCTCACAGCTATACAGATTTGCAAAGGTTACCCAGAGGCAGGGACCATGGGTCAGGACATTAACCCTATTGTGGTGTACTGGCAGGTGCATAGCTACCCATTTATGTGTTTGTAGCCAGGGATAGTGTGTGCACACAGCTTGGTGTCAGACCCTGCACATTCCATGGTGCCCATGCTCCCCCCTCTGTTATTCTAACCTCTTCCATACAATATGCATACATTCTCTGATACTATCCCTAAGGGTATCACCCCATCACAGGTGTGTGTTAGTGTTGGTCCACAGTTCATGAAGTGGGGCATGGTGGACATGTTACTGTGGTTTGTCCACATGGCCTTGCATATGGCTTATGTAGAGTGTGTTATGTTGTTATTTGGGTATCCATGACATAACATGCATTGGCAGTATGTGTGAGACACAGGCCTTTGGCAGAGGCCTGTGGGGTATTAGATGTTGCTGCAGGCCACATGTGGCAGGCCGTTGCATTCTGTCAGGCCTACAGTCTCAGACCACCATACAGTATATTCACCTGGGATGAAAGGGTAGGTGTGATAGGTGTTCATGCATATACCTTCTATCAGTCTTGATCAGGTGGTGTGGATGCTGGCAGAGTGCTACGTACAGCTAGGGACACACCTGCATGGGGCACCTGCACTGCATGCTGCATTCTTCCACTATTGCCATATACAGGTGGGGTCATACGGTACCCATTCCCCACAGCAGGGATATAACCAGAGAAGTACCTGTGGGTGGTGTTTGCATGAGCTGGGTTCATGTGTGCTATGGACACTACTTGCATCTGACACACAGATATGCATGGGGCATTCCAGTTATGCTGACATGTGCAGGTACATCAGCTGTTTCCCAATACATCAGTCCTACCTCCTTTGTGATCTGCAGGTGTTCGGGCAGACATCACCAGTATCCCCTACTACAGGTCCAGTTACTGTGATGCATACCTGTATGCACAATTCCAAGGGTGTCTTCCTTTCACAGTGATACAATATATACTGTATGTCTGGGGTACTTTCCCCTGTGTACTGCTCGTATATCTAGCCCAACAGCCATGCCATGTCAGTCTTTCAGATGGTGACACTTATTACCACCATACATTTACAATGGCTTACTGCTAGCAAGTGTCAGACTGGTGGAGATTGTCCTTGGCACTGCAGTTGTGAGAGCTTGGCCCCTGTCATCAGCAGTAGTGGACAATGTCTACCAGGTCTTACCTCAACATGCATACATACTGACCACTCTCACACAATATGAAACACACACCATCCTAACACAGACAGACCTGCATATTTTGCAAATGCTACAACCTATCCTGCTACCTTGGCCACCTCTGGGCTTCTCTGCTTCACTAGTATTATACCTGCTCATACATGTTACTACATTTCTACACAGGATTGGGGGGGGTGGCACACCTGTCTGTTTCTACATGTCTACATATGAGTGGGGGGCACACCTGACTGTTATTACATTTCTACATAGGATTGTGGGGGACACACCTAACTGTTTCTACATGTCTACACAGGATTAGGGGGCACATCTGACTGTTACATTTCTACGCTGGATAGAGGGTAGGGGCACACCTCACTGTTTCTACATGTCTACATGGGAGTGGGGGGTGCACACCTGACTGTTATTACATTCCTATGTAGGATGGGGGGGCACAAGTGACACTTGTACACATTTTCTATGACTGTACTGATATGTCATGACTCCATTTCATTCTGTATTGCTAACTATCATGCTGTATAGAGGTACACCAGTGTACTACAGATTGTGGCTATGGTTGCCCTACATATTATTGTCTGACGTCCTACCCTTCAGAACTAACATCCATTGCCTGCCCTGCTGTGGTCTGTCTGTGTAGGCCTGGGGGTGGGGTTAGCCATAGCCATCATTCTGGGGCCATGGCACAGGTCCTGTTTGGGTTTGCGTCCACCTGTCCTGCTGGCTGTGACTGTTGTTGGGTATGTGTATCATCCTGACTGGCATGTGTGGTTCATATGGACACACATTTCGCTCAGCACTTTTCCTGCAGTGGGATTTGTCACCCAGTATAGTACTGGCTACTATGGTGACTCCAGTATGTGTTACACATGTCAGGGTGCCACTATGGGTGTTTACTGTCTGCTGCCATAACATTCAGCCACCCACTTCCCTTGCATGCTCACATCCATACCATAGCTACAGGTGACAACACATTCTACTCCATTTGGCAATTGGTAGGTTGATTGACTTACCTTGTGGGTGTTCTAGACTTGTGGATGATGCTGGAGGGCTGCCTATGTCGGATGCACATAGTACACTCCCTATACATGGATGAGCATCCCTTTTGATGTATGTGAGAGTCAGAGAGAGGTGTCATTCCCTGGGACCCTACTGTGTCGGTGCATGTGCTATGTGTTGCCTCTTTTCCAAGGCCAGGGCATACTGGGCATGCCTCCTTCTGCCTACTTGGGCAGGTTCAGGTTCTTCCTCCTCTGGGTCACTCTGTGCCTGTGCAGGCCTTGGCATTGGTGGGGGGCTGTGTGGCCCTGCCCCATGCTGTTCCTGCTGCAGCTGTTGCCGCAGGATCATATTGTGTAGCATACCACATACCATAACAATTTGGGTACATGTAGCTGGTGAATGCTGCAAGGCTCCGCTGGATGTGTCCAGACACTGGAACCATGACCTGAGCATCCCAAACACACATTCTATTATATGTCTGGCCTGTCCATGTGCCTCATTATGGCGATCTTGTTCAGGTGTGTTTGCATTTCTGATGGGTGTCATCAATCATGGCTCCAGTGTGTACCCAGCATCCCCCACTAGGTGACCTTAGGGGATGTCCCCATTGGCAAATCTCTGGTACAGCTGCATCAGATGCCATATGTGGAAATCATCATAGCTTCCAGGGCAGCCAGCACACACATTCATTATAATGCCCTGGGCATCACATACGACCTGGCAGTTGATGGAGGGGATGCCCCTGCAGTTGATGTAGGCCCTACACTGATCACCGGGTAGTGATTTGATGCATATGTGCATGCAGTCTATAGCACCCACTACCCCAGAGTATTCTGCTGTTTAGTGGAAGGGATGCATATTGCTGGTCAACACCTCATGGGTGTTGAGGAAATATACATGCTCACTGGCATGTGCTGACATGGCATCCAGGAACTGGTGGAATACTTTGGATGCTGATGCCTGTGAGATCCCCATGATATCCCCAGCTGTGCTTTGGGAGGTACCTGTGGCTAGTATATCTAGGCCTACACATACCTTGGTATCCACTGGGTTGGTTCCCCTCGGCCAGTTTGGTGTGTAAGGTGTGTCCAGCACAGCTCAACTACTTGCTGTAGGAGGTCTCTGTCCACCGTATAGCGCTCCACTATCTCCAGCTCATGTAGCCCCTGGTAGGTTACCCTGGGTCTGTACACTCTTCTCCATCTCCTCACTTGGGTTGTTCGACAGCATGCACATCCTCACCACCCTCAGCCTCTTGCACATGTTGTTCTATGTTGCCTGCTGCAGCCCTTCTCATTTTGTAGGTTTGTTTGTTAAAATTTCCCCGCTTGTATACACCAGTGGTGTAGAGTGTGGGAAAAGCCAGTGGGGAAGGTGTTTGCTTAGTTTATAGTAGTGTTTTGGGCTGGGCTGCTGCCTGTGTAATCGGCTGCTTCTGATACATTTCACCTACCAGATATGCTAGTTCTCCTTGATTACCTTCCTACTGCTGTTTTCCCTTCCCATTGCCCTTCTGTTTGGGCCTGAGGCTGCACTGCACAAACAGAGTACTCAGATGTGCACACTGTTGCTGTTTCCTGGTTTAACTTCTTTTTTTCTTCCTGTAAAACCCAGTGCATGACACGCACACCCGCTTACACTTTGTAAAGAGAGCTAGGCAGGTTTAGCCACACCCTCAGCATACCCAAGCCACATGGCTGAAATCCGCTTACAGTATGCCTGACAAACCCACCCATGATGTCACCTACCTCCTAGTCTTGCACTCAGCTATTCATACCCTTACACTGTTGGGGCCTGCCTCACATGCTGGGGAAAACTGCGATTCACTATCCTTCCCTTCATTTGCATAGGATTGCCTGCTAATGCATAGTTACATGTGTCACACTGTGCCTCCCCCCTTAGTAACCACTATTCACTGGCCAGGTTGTCTTTTGCCTGCTATTGACTTGCATGGCAGAATACTGATTTTAGTTAGACTGCTTTCTTTAGATTTATTTTCTTATTTTCCCATCGATCTCATTTGCAAGCCACTGCCCTATGCTTAAACAGCCGTGATCGGCGTAAGTAATATGAAAGTAGTATTTTGTACATTTTGCATTGTTTGCAATGCCAGTGGCCTTATACCTGGCCATTGGCATGCTTCCTCAATGATATGAAGACTTTATTTGGTGCTGTCATGTCTCCATTTTGGATTTTGCAGAACCGTACTCTGTTACTAACCGAGTACATATCTGCAAATTACGCTAGTCGTACACTGCCTGATTCCAGCTTCCTGGACAGCAGATTTACCTCATTTGCATGGTTTTCACCTGCAAATAGGGTAATTTGCATACAGGAGCTGAGAACGTGCAGGGCTAGTGCAAGAGCGCTCATGCATGTCAAATGGGCATGTACGTGGATCACTTGGCCACCATATTGCCAGCATTACCTCTTACACTAATCATGCACGCTGTGCAAGCTTTTGTGAATCCGGGGGTATATCTTCTTTACATCATAACACCTTTCAAAACCGAGTTAAGCTGATTTGGAAATATTCCAATCAACCTTGGACTTCTCAACACCATCTTTGACATCCCAATACCTCTAAGTAGCACTCATTTTATTGCTTAAATTTTGTTAAACAGGTAATGTATACTTAGGTCTGTGTATGTTTAATGTATATATATATATATCTATATATATATATATATATATATATATATATATATATATATATATATATATATATATATGTGTGTGTGTGTGTGTGTGTGTGTGTGTGTGTGTGTGTGTGTGTGTGTGTGTGTGTGTTTGTACTGTATATGAAATAATTAAGTGCCTTTTTGCATACACACACATTTTTATATATATTGATAGATAGATATGGGTAATATGCAATATAATTAGTACGGTAAAACATTGGATCATCAATAACAGATATAGATACAGATATCGATACAGATATATGTATGTGTTTGTGTGTACTAAGATGTCTCCACTGTGTGTTGTGAAGATTGGTAGGGTATGGATGCACACAGTTGACCTAACTGTTCAGATACATAGCCACACATACTCATTGCTGCTAATATAATTTAGATCAATGATGTACATACATAACTTTGATCCTTATCACCAGCCAGCACAATTTTGCATAACTTGGCATCAAGAGTTGCACTTCTCAATGTTACATTTATGATTCCAAGCCATTATTTGTAAGAGTTCTGCAGTCCTTCTACATGATAAATCTGAGTGAAAAATGCCACAAGTCATCAAGTGTGTTTTGTAATCACTCAAACAGGCCCTTGCATATTCCATTTATATGCATTTTTTTGCAATTTTTTTTTGTTTTTGTTGTTTTTGTTTTTGTCCTGGTGTGAATTGTTGTTTTCAGTTTACTTCATTTGGGTGCCATAAATATTTAAGTTGTGAATTGAATAGGGCCTGATGTCAGTTATACTGCTTTTTCTGAATCGGTTGTCATGTACAAGGATTTCTATTCTAGTTCTGAGGTAAATGTTAATCTTTTTTATAGTATCATATTCATAGGTTCACAGGTGTTTACTAGGCTATGACCACAAGAGCCTTTTTAAGCCTAGTCATGTATCCCAAATCTCTGACAAGTTCTGGTACCCTTGATATGTGTAAGCAGGGATTTGGGAGATGAAACATTTACAAGCAGGGGCCTGGCAGATGAAACACTTACAGGTTGCCTGGGTCCATTTGAGTCAAAGGTGCCAAGCCAGGGATGAATTTCCTGTTCTTCATCCAATTGTCCAAGTTACATGTGAATTGGGTTATGGAGGAACTCTGCTTTACATGGATGGGTTGTCTGTTCCAGAGACAGGATAGTCTCTGGGATACATACCTGTTTCTCCAGCAGGTCTTACTTATATCACAGACAAGGTTTACCTCTTTATAATGGGTAATTATGGTGCTGTTTGTTCTGCTGATCTGCAGGAGGTCCATCAGGGTGAGGTCTGACAATGCCCTGTATGCCAAGCATAGATCTCCCCTCAACAGTCTGTAGAAGACATACACAGATAGGGCCTTGAGGCAGTCTGCATAGGACATTTTACTTACATTCTGTTTTCTTTTAGAGAGGGACCTCTGTGGATGTTCCATTTGTTGGCTATGCCTTGTTAGGTACATACAACAGGGGGCTTTGTACTCAAGAGGTCTGATGAATGCTGAATACAGTGGAACAATTACTTCCTTGGATCTAGATGCCATACCTTTGGTTATAAGTTGTGCAACATAGAATGATTTCCTCATCACTGTAGACATATAATGGTCAAAGGTTAGATTACTGACTATGTGTGTTTCTAAGTCCCTGACTACTGGGTCATCTCTGAGGGGTGTGTTATCAATATCTTAGTTACCAGGGGTTGATAACTTCTTGAAGAATACCATTATGCATTTCTTGGCATTTAGTTTTAGTCCATGGCTCTGACACCAGTTGTTTGTCTGTGTCAGCCCTTCCTGGGGAACAGTGCATTGGTGTAGGATTCAATGACAGCTTCTAATTTGCAATCATATGCAAATTTAGTCAGCCAGAGACCATTGACATTGGCCTTGACTTCAGGGAAGTAAATGCCAAAAAGGAGTGGTCCAAGGACTGATCCCTAAGGGCTCCACTTGTGATTCGCCTCTTTGCAGAAGTAGACACCCCAATTTTAACTTCCTGGATCATTTCTGTGAACCAGTTGGCTATCCATCAGATGACATACGAGTTTGTACCTAACCTCTTGAGCTTGTCAACAATGCCCGAGTGGGGCAGTATGAACCATTTTACCCTCATCAGTTGTTATGGTGACATTATCAAAGAAGTCCACCAGTTGAGAAGGCATGACCTGCCTTTGATAAAACCAAGCTGGGTTGGGCCAAGTGTCTGGAGGTTTACTCTATCATTATTGATAATTTTCATGATAATTCTTTCCATGCCTTTGCATATAAAACTAGTGAGACTTGGCTCTGTTGTTTCCAGGGTCTGTAGATGGCCCACCTTTATGCAGAGGGGTGACTTTTGCTGTTCTCCATTCATGAGGTATGAAACCTATTTGGAGGATACAGTTAAATAGCAATTTCAGAGGGTCTGATAGGTCATGTTTCATGCTATTTAGATGGCATCCTGGGATAGTGTCTGGACCACTGATGCATTGCTCTTGGCCTTAGAGAGAGCATTAGGGACCTGTTCCCTAGTGATAACAGGGGGTGTTATATTTGATGGTATCTCCTGAAGGAAGGTTGAGGAGAAGAGGGGTAAAGCTGGAGCTGAATTTGTTGGCCAGTAGGTTTGCTATATCTTTTGACTCAGGATAAGTGGCTCCATTAAGAATGAGCTCTGCATACAATTGTGTATTGCCTTTGAGGTTGTGAACATAGCTAAAGAATGCCCTGTGCTTATCCTTGGCCTGAGAGCCCAGATTTACCTGAAATTTGACTTTGGTAGACTTTATTTGTCCTCTGAGTTGTTTGTTTAGTTTGATGAGAGTGCTTTTATCCTGCTGGGTGCCGCACCTCCTAATTTCTGACATGATTTCTTTCCTTCTGTTATACATCTTATTGATTTTGTGATTCCATGAAGGTGACTTCTTTTTTGTGTTAGTTCTGTACTTATTTCTGGTGAGTGCAGCTGCCTCTGTGCAGCTATTAACATGCTTTTATAGGGTTTCTGTGAAAAGTTATGCATAGGCAGCAGTGCTCTCAGGGTTTATGGGGGCTTCATATTTCGACATGTTATCACTTAATAGCAGGAAGTTTGCCTTAGAATTATTCCTGAATATTCCAGAGTTAGCTGAGAGTCCACATTTTATTTTACTTCAAAGGAGACCATTTTGTGGTCTGACATTATCAGAGAAGACATTACACTAGGGAGTGTGCAGCACTCTCCCATGTTAGTGAGAACCAAGTCTAGTATGGTTGCACCCCTGGTTGGTGTATTGACAATCTGGCCCAGGGAGTTTGTGTTTACAAAATCTAGGAATCTCTGTGCATCCACGTTTGGTGTCATATAGGATTCCCAGTTAACAGTGGGACAATTAAAGTCACCCATGAATATTGCATTGGGTTGGATGGTGAATGTTTCCTATAAGTTTAAATACATGGTATGGGTTTCCTGGGTCATGGAGGGGGACCTATAGCTTGCAAGGAAGTGGTATTGGATTTTTCCTATGGTAATTTGAACATGGAGTAGCTCAAGTGCATTGTCCTGTTTGACCAGCCTTGAGGTATATTTATTCTTGATGTAAATCGAGACACCTCCCCTTTAGCCCCTGTCTGTGTAGTAACTGGTCTAAACGTGAGGAAGACATTATAACCTTTGTGACATTATTCCAGAAGTACAGAGATGGTCATAGAATAATGTATTATATTTATAATTTAATAGTATGTTTTACTTACTTTAATGTTATTTTGTTTTATATGTCTATTTTGAAGGCATTTTGCCCAGAAAGCTGTTTTCTGATTGGTAGTTGAGACTCATATTTTATTCTACATTTTTTTTCATCCACTTAACGTAGACATAAAGTTTTATTAGGTTTCATTTTGTAGATATAGTGGAGTTTGTATGGTCTGTATATATATTTATTTATATATAATTTGTGAAGATTATTTTTTTTTGTCTTTACGTGTGAATGGAGCTGCATTATAAGGTACTTACTAGGCTATTGATCTATGATGATCCATGAGGATCTTTAGAAACCTAACCCTTTATTCCTCTGAAATCATAGTAAAATGAAACAACAGAATATGCAGTCAATTGGATTGGCAGAGCAGAACACTGTAGGTATGTGCAAAAATGGTTGTGCTTGATTTTTAAACTCTTGTGACTAGCATTTATTTATTATAGTTATGCTCTATTACTTACTTTAGAAGAGGCTAATCATTATTTACATCATTGGTTAGAAATCTGTATAGCACACATCTCCTATTAGACTGCTTAAATCCTGTAATCAGTGAAAAAAATATATTAATTGGTGTATTTCATATTTGGCTTCATATAAGATCAGTAGGTAACTGTCAGTTTTAACTTTTCCAGTGTGGTGGCAGTACTACCATACCAGGAAAAAGGCAATGTGGAACTGGAAAATTCTGCCAACATTTTCTGGAAGTTGTATGTTGTGTGCATGAATGAGTGCATATGTGTTTATGTGTGTGCGTGTTTGTGAAAAATAATACTTTGAGTGAATGGCAGTTACCATGGATAAAGATACACTGGATGACATTGGTTTACAGAGAGAACAGTAAAATAGGGAATGTGGAGCTGCCTGGCCAAAGATTCAGTTCTTTAAGTGGCCTGTGCATGGCACTATGTAAATTAGCTATTAAAATAGACTTGTGTACTTTCTTGCTATTACTTCACCCTTGGTGGGCAATGGTGGGATTCAAACCACATCAGTGATAGCCATCGTGACGTCAGTGGGTGGCATACTGCCATCTGGGTGTGACACTGAAGGCATCATATCTAGGGCAGTAGTGCCAAAATGACATCACATTCATGTATGAGGGCAGTACAAAGGAATCAAACTGCTGTCACATGGTATAACAGTGACAAAGGGGATACCTGATAAATGAATATGAAGTGTAGTAGAAAGTAAGATGGAAGTTGAGCATTTCAAAATCAGATCATTGTGCAATGCAACTGACCCAATGACTGCAGTGAAGCAAATTTATTTAATCATTTATTTTACATTTGTTGACCGGGAGAGTCCGACTGGATATATGTCCATTTTCAGTGGAGTCCTGGAGAGAAAAGCTCCAGATAACACAAAACATAACAGATACGAGTCAAACATATTTACAAAGCCCTCTAGTAGGTACTCACAATATAGACAGTGTGTAATAGTATATAAAAACAACAGGTTGCAGCAAGCTATTATGAGCAAGAGATGCGTACAATATTAATTTAAATAAGGCATTAAATAAGTAATGATTAATCAGGGTTAGTACAGGGACAAAGCCAGTGCTCTTTAAAATACTGTTTGAGGCCTTTTTTGAAGAGACTTAAAGAAGGTTTGAGGGTAAGGTTAGATGGAATTAAATTCCAAATTTTACCAATGACATTGGCAAGCAGGGAGTCACTGGCTGAGTTAATGGCTTTATGGGTTTGGACCAACAGTTGATTGGATGATTGTAGTTGCCTGGAATTACTGTATAGCTTTATGATATTTTTGAGTGCTGAAGTATTTTCATGGTGGTACAGAATTTTGTGTGCTACTATAAGCTGATTTGAACAGAAGTAGACTAGGGAGTTCTAGCCACCCGAGAAGACTGAGGCTTTGACAGTGATGTGTCCTATATGTTGAGCCTATGGCAAATCTGGCAATATGGTTGTAACAGTAAGAGAGCTTACTAAGTTCAGTTTTGCTCAAATTGGAGAGTATGATGGAGGCATATTGAAGGGTAGATAGTAGGTGTGAGCAGACAATTGCAGTCCTAGCTAATGGAGCTAGAAAAGGTTTGCTTCCATATAATGAGCCAAGCTTCTCATTAATGGTTTATATAGTTTTATTGATATGCAGATCAAATTTGAGATTATTGTCCACTATTAATCCTAAAAGCTTAGTATGGTCATCTGTAGAGATAAACTTACCATTGTTGGATGTTATGGAGAAGGAAAATGGGGTGGATCTACCGGTGGGGTAAAGAGGAGCAGTTTAGTTTTGTTGGGATTTAACAACTGTCAAAGGAAAAACTTCAAAGACCAATACACGTAAGGTTCAGTTAAGGCACTTTAATTTACTTGCCGCAAGGAGACAAAAACATACAAATACAAGAATTTGTCTAACTACTAACAGGAAGTATGTTCATTCTTATACTGTTTTATAAGACATGGCCTTCTAAGCTGATGTAATCAAACACAACTTTTAGCATTGTTCTACAGCAGATGTTACTTCATATTTTCTGCTGATATGACTAGATTTGTTCATAGGTTCATAGGTTCATACTAGGCTATCTGCCCTAGGGCATTTATAAGCCTAGCCAGAGTGTGTGTGGCTTTCACCACCCCTTAGGATGAGAATACTATACCCATTAGTTTGCTGTGCCTCTGTCCAGCAGTGATACAGAGATGATTCCCGGGGTAAACCTACGATCTCCCATCCACTCGTCAATATTTCTCTTGAACAGAGTCAGTGAGGGGCTCTGCCTCACATGGACTGGGATTCTGTTCCATAGTGTAGGGAGTCTCTGGGTGATGAATCTGTCCCTCCAGCACGTCCTATTTATATCCGTGTTGAGGTTTAAGTCTCTTGCTCCCGTGGCTCTGGTGGATTTGGATTTTTTGAGGTGGAGCATGTCCATTAATTCCGGGTTGGACATGGCCTTGTATGTCAGGCACAGATCACCTCTGAGCAGACGGTATGCGACTGAATAGAGCTGGAGTTCCTTCAGTCGGGCATCATTATGACATATGTTTGAGCCTTTATCCTTTTGGTGAGGAACTTTTGGGGTCTTTCCAACTGCTGCAGGTGTCGGGTAAGGTACATTCCGAATGGGGCGTTGTACTCAATCATTGGTCTGATAAGTGAAGAGTACAGGGGTACAATGACCTCTCCTGATCTGGATGTGAATCCCTTCATGATCAGGTGGGCAATGTAGAAGGTCTTCCTAACCACTTTGGCAATGTGAGTGTCAAAAGAGAGGTTACTGTCAACTTGGGTCCCCAGGTCCCTGATAACTTCTTCCGTGTTTAATGGATTACCACCTATGTGGTAATTAGGGGTTACCTTGTTTTTCCCAAAGGGTATGACTATACATTTTTGGCATTTAGCTTAAGGCCATGGCTCTGGCACCAGTTATCCATTTCTATGAGACCTTTCTGGAGGATGTCTGTGTCTGATGGAGTGTCAATTATGGTGCCCAGTTTGCAGTCATCTGCAAATTTTGTCAGCCACAATCCCCCTATGTTTGCCTGCACTTCAGAAAAATAAATGCCGAACAAGAGGGGGCCCAGGACTGAGCACTGTGGGACACCGCTCGTGACCGGCTTAGAGTCTGACATGGCACCAGCAACTCTAACCCTGTGTGTTCTGTCCTTGAGCCAGTTTGCAACCCATCTTGTGACATATGGGTTTACATCTAAGCTGGTGAGCTTTTCTATGATGCCCGAGTGGAGTATTGTGTCAAATGCTTTTGCTAGGTCAAGGTAGGCTGTGTGAACTGCCTTACCCTCATCAATGGCCTTAGTGACTGTTTCGAAAAAGTTGACCAAGTTCAAGAGGCAGGATCTGCCCTTGACAAAGCCAAATTGGGTAGGATCCAGTGTCTGTAGGTCCCCAATGTCTTTATTTATGAGTTCCATTATGATCCTCTCCATAGCTTTGCAGACAAGGCTCATCAAGCTTATGGGGCGGTAATTTCCAGGGTCCGTAGAAGCACCGCCTTTGTGGAGTGGGACCACTCTTTGGGTACGTATCCTGTAGTAAGGCTAAGATTAAACAGCAACCTTATGTGTGGGTTTAGTTCCTCACTGAGTTCGTGTAGCACACAGCCGGGGACACCGTCCGGTCCCATTGATGCTGTGTTGTTTGCTTTAGAGAGAGCAGCTCTTACCTGGGCATCTGAGATGTTTGGGAGGCTAGACTCTGGTGGGATAGATATTTCTCGTTTTGGGGGAGGGAGGAGAAATTTGCACTGAACCTGTCTGCCAGTATGTTGGCAATGTCTGTGGGTTCAGTGATTTTTTTATCATTTTGGACTAATTCTGAGCATATCTGGGACTTTCCACCCAGGTTTCTAACATAGCTAAAGAAGGCTTTATGATTGTCTTTTGTGTCATTAGCGATTTTTCTCTCAAAGTTGGCCTTGGATGATTTTATGAGTGATCGTAGTTTTGCTAGTATTGATCAGAGATGCCTTCCCATTTAGGGATTTTGCTCTGTCATGTAGTAGCTTTCTCCTCTTGTTGTAGAGTTTGTTTATGGCTGGAGTCCACCAGACCGGCCTGCCTTTGGTGGAAAAGGTCTTGATTTTATTAGGGATTGCTTAATCCATACATTCCTGGAGGTGCTCGTAGAAGGCATTTGTAAGGGTTTCAGCAGCGTGGGTTGTGGTTTCCACTGGCTCGGGGCCTTGAAGGATACCACTCCAGTCTTAAGAAGTGTGAAGTTTGCTTTTGAGAAGTTCTTCACTGTGGTCTTTTTGCTGGGGTGGGGGCGGGATGTGGATCTCCAGTGAGATTAATTTATGGTCTGATCTCATCAATGAGGGATATACTTCCGGTGTGGAGCATTTTGTCCCCATGTTTGTGATGATCAGGTCTAGTATATTTTCTCCTCTTGTGGGAATGGTGACTAGTTGTTCCATAGCATTTGAGTTTATGAACTCAAGGAACCTTTGGGCTAGGGTGTTGGGGCTTGAGTAATGTTCCCAGTCTATGTTTGGGTAGTTGAAGTCACCCAATATGATGGTGTTTGGAGAGACATTTATACTCTCTAGTGTCTTCAGGAAGGCTGTGTGGGTTTCCTGAGTTTGAGAAGGTGGTCTGTAGCATGTTACAAACTGTAAGGCAGTTTTACCTATGGTTAATTGCACCTGGATGGTCTCCGATGCTTTGTGCGTTGCCACTAACCTGGAGGTGTGGGTATCCTTTATGAATATGGATACTCCCCCTCCTTTTGTAGTTCGGTCCGGATTTTGGGGCCGGAACGCATGATATGAGGTATAACCTGATAGTGCTGGGGTGCTCTCAGGAGCCTTGAACCAGGTTTCAGTCACAGCACAAACATCGATGTTCTCCATACTGAGGAGGGCTTCAAGGGCGTGCATCTTGAGGTTTAGACTTCTGGCATTGAGCAGTATTACCCTTAGTTTTTCTCCATTTTTGTTTTCTATGGCGGTAGGTTTATCATTTGAGCCTTGCCTAAAAAAGGCACTATGGGGGTGGCAAGAGCCTTTGCCAATATCCGGAAACCCAGGGGTGACAGGTGCAAGCCGTCCCTTGCGAAGCAGCATGGCTTGTCAAGCATGTCATCCCAGGCAGACAGACATTGGATCCCCTTAGAATGACACCAGTAATTAAGCCAATTATTAAAGCTGATCATTTTGTCTCTGTATTGTGGCATCATTCTTGGTGAGGGTAGGATACTGCTCAGGGTCAGGGTCATACCGGCCTGGGCTACATAATCTGAGAGCTCCTCTATGTCTCTTTTCATGTAGTCCAGGGAGGTACATCTCAGGTCGTTCACACCAGCATGGACAATGACTGAGTCATACTTGTACTTGCTGTGGAGTGACCTGAGTGCTTGTGTTATGTGGCGGATTCTAGCGCCTGACAGGCAGCTAACTGTGATCTTTTCCTTGTTCAGTCTGGTGAGTGGGACGTCAGTGTGTCTGACTATGGAGTCACCTATAACAAGTGTGTCTGGCATTGTGTTTGGCCTTAAGGGCTGTGACTGTTTAGCACACTGACTTTGAGAACTATGTGTTGCATGTCTTATGTCTTGAGGTGGCAGTTGCTTGGGTGTCTGCTTTGGAGGCCTCTGTAGTTTTGGTAGATTTTTGATCAGTGCCTCCGAGTATGTCTTTGTGTGTTTATGTGTTTGTTTTGCAGTTGTGATAGTTCTATGTGAAACTGGGTTTGTGGTGTGCGTGGTTTCCTTCTCCTCCTGTCTGGTCTTGCCAGTCCTGAGTTGAGAGAGCTCAGCCTCCAGTTTGGCTATATAGTTGCATCTCTCACATGTATTTGTGTTTTGTGGGAGAAGGAGTGGGTTGTCTGTGTACATGAGGCAATTGTAACATTGCCTCAAGATGCCCAGATTCACCAGCTGAACAGGAGAGGACGCTAGCAACCGACCCTTCGACATGCTAGAAAAAGTGAAAAAGTTTGCTGTGTAACTGAGTCAGAAGGGACCTATAGGGAAATGGGTACTCAAGGGGATTCTAGGCTAATGTAGTACTTTGTTTAGTATACAAGTACTTTACCTATATAAAAATGCTTTAGGAGCAAGTGCTGAGCTATTGAGATAGAGAATAGACTGTTTAGATTGCAAGTAGAGAAGTTCTAAGGGAAAAATTGAAGAGCAGACTTACTTTGTGAGAAACTTTTCAGAAAAACAACCTGGCCTTGGTGATCAGTAATCCGTTTACACACTTCTATTTTACAGTGTTACATTTCAAGGTACTCTTCTAATACAGATACAAGCAAATGCTGATTGCAGTTCATATTTTCATGCAAGCTTTGTCCTAATTATCTGTAACTTCTACAGCTGTGTATTTTCACATAGCACGAGCGGAACGCCTTGTCTAGGTTTATACAAGTAGTATTGTTCTATTCATTATTTTCCTAACACAAGCAGAAATCATCTGCTTCTCAGTAAATTTCCAAGGCACAAGCAAGATTTTAGCTAATAATACAAGGTCAGAAAGCAACTGCAGTTTGTACAGATTTATGCAGTATGAAATAGAATAAATGTGTTAACCCTTTTCAAGCTCTAAATGCACTAAGCATATTACTAATACACACATTAATACATATTTTTCTGCCAACAACAGATGGTGATTAGAGAGCCAATTTTCCACTGTGTTAAATGTGTTTTGTGTTAAGGTTTGCAGGTCTAAAGGGGAGGAGGCCGTACAGATCATGGTGGAATCGTCTGCATATTGAATGCAGGTTGCATCAGGGATGGAAGTATGAAGATTGTTGATGAAGATAGAAAAAGAGTAGAGAACCTAGAATAGAGCCCTGAGGAACACCAAGGGTGAGAGGTAGCAGGGTGGACAGCTTGCCCTGCCATAATACAGCCTGTAGTCTGCCATTCAGATAGGATAGGAACCACTGAATAGCATGGTTATCTAGGGAGATGGATTTTAGGGAATGGATGAGTAATTTGTGGTTGGCCACATCAAAGGCCTTCTACAGCTCTAGAAATAGGGCTGAAAATAGCCTGTTTTTGTTCCTATTTTGGAATATGGTATTTGTAAAAGAAAGGAGGGCAGAGGTGGTGCTGTGATGTGGCCTAAAGCCATGCTGAGAGTTGGTAAGCAGACCGTTCTGAATGAGATAGTCAATAAGCTGCTTATGAATGTGCTTCTCCATTAATTTGGCTAGTGGTGAGAGAATGGCAATGGGTCTGTAGTTGGACAGTTCTGTTGAACTTCCACCTTTGTGGAGTGGGATAACATGGGATATTTTCCAGATTGAGGGGATAGTTCCATCAGTTAGTGTTCTATTGATTAGGATAGAGATGGGGAATGCTATGGCATTGGCAGCTTTTTGTAGGTACCCTGCAGGAAGGAGGTCAGCAGAAAGGGTGTTTTTTTACTTTTTTAATAAGGGATCTGATACAACTGGTAGAGATAGGCTGGAAGTTAAAGGGGGGATGAGAAGTGGGTGTGTTAGTGGTAGAGTTAGAGTGGGTGGGAGTAAGTTGGTTAGCTATGGAATGAATAGTTTCAGTGAAAAAGTTATTAAAGGCAGTGGCACCAGTTTCTGGGGATTTATGGGTGTAGTTTGATGAGGTTGGGGTAGTAGATTGTCCTGGATGAAGAAGTTGGTTAATACCTGCCCAAAACTTATGGGGATTCTTTTGGTGTTTAAATTGGAGGTTCTGGTCGTGTTTTTTTTTTTTTTTGTCTAGCAAAATGAGTTTTTTTGTATCATTTCTAAGTTGACAATATCTTCCTTGGTTAAGGGGGGCTTTAGCTGTTCGCTATTTGGTCCAGGCTATATTTCTAAGTTTGATTTTTATCGTAGTTTCCTTCGTGAGCCATGGAGCAGTATTAGATTTAGTCTTTATAGTATGTGCACGAGCATGGGAGTCAAGGATGCTTAGGAATTTATTGTTAAAGAAAGTTACAGCTTCATCTAGTGGAAGATTTTTTAGAATTGACCAGTTGACCGATTTAAGTTCATTTAGGAAGTTAGTAGGATTGAAGTTTTTATTATTTCTGATTGTTTTATATGTAGCCTTGTGGTGGGTTCCTTCCTTATGCTTAATAATATAAGTTAGTGAATGATCACTTAGGTCATCGGGGAGAATCCCAACTGTATACAAGCTTGGGTGGCTATTGATAAGTACCCAATCTAAGATACTTTCTCTGTTGGTGTGTTTACTAATCCCAGTGGGAGAGGTTATTATTTGTGTGGACCCAAACAGATTTATATGGGTGACAGGGGATTCAGCTGAGCAGGTGCACCAGTCAGTGTTAAAGTCACCAAGAACAATGTGGAAAAGAAATGAGGAAGGATTCCAGATAACCATTTCTGGACATGGACAAGCATACAACAATGTTCCAAGAAAGTTGATTTGAGCAGTCCTGTGATAGTTACAAATATAAAACTCAGTTTTTGAATTAGTACAGATTATGTACAAGGCTCCAGGGACACAAGTTTCTACAGTACTCAGCCTCACAGAGGAATTGCTAGTGGGAGTGGATGTGCATCAGGGTACAGGTCTGAGCCCACTCCTGTTTATACTGGCAATGGACTATAATTAGTCAGAGGAGTCAGATCAAAAAGCTGCCAAATATTGACAATGTGACATTATAAACAGACTCTGATGGAGCAAGTGATTATGAATAGGGCTGTCGTGAGAGTTGGGTGGTGAGTTGGTCTGATATTGTGACCTATGTGATGACACTGATCCTGCAGACACTGATCTGACAGTGCTGCAGGACCATGATAAGGACCTCAAAAGAGAGGCTCTGCTTGGTGTATATGAAACCTGACATGGCCTGCAGGGAATATGTTGTTCTTGTTCCCCTGACTAATTACAGTACTTTCTTGAGAAACATTTGTAGTGTCATGTGATCTGCCTATACATGTCTGGACAGTACCACATCCTCTATCCTTCCAAGGCTAACTCCTACTCGAGTGTGGTATGTCCCATCTAGTGTATGAATGGAGGTGGCCACAAAGCTAGCTTGGTGTACCACCATACTATGCATCAGTGTGATCAAGGCATTATCCCTACTCTCTAATATTTCCATTTAGTGCTGGAAGACCTCATGTATGCCCGGGAGAATTCTGACTATTTCAATTTCAGTTTCTGTGGTAGTGCTCTGGGCCCTAACAGTGTCATGGTACATTTGCTGCTGGGCAGTCAATGCTTTACATGTTACCTGGGGTAGTCATAATAAATTCCTGTGCCTGGCTCCCCTTTGTAAAGGTGCCACTGTGGGCACTGTTACCTTTGAATATCTGCCATCATTGTGAACGTCTTTGTCTGGATTTTGAGATACTGATAAACGCATGAGTTTTATCCCTGTACAAGTATGCATGTAATGTCAGCTTCTGCTTGACTTTGTGATGCACTGTTACATTCTGCAGAGTTACTAACATATTGTGGGTTATGAGCTTCAGCCATTAAACCTGAAGACTGCGTGCTACTTTCCTCAGGCTGCCTCATATGTGTAACAACGTTATCAACATCATCATCTTCAACAGCCATTCTGCTGCTGATTTCCTCCAAATTTATTGGTATAGTGAAACTGTTTCTGCCACAGACCCTCTAAAAATGATTTAAAACATTACAAATAAAGAAATAATATATACTACTATATGGCTGTTAAGGAGGTGTGCAGGACACAACCATCTGCCTTCACTGTTAGTCTATGTAGATGTGGAAGTTTCACCTTTTGATAGTAATTGTTAAGTGTTTAATGTAATTATTCAATGTCAGCATTCAGTTCTGTATATAGATATATATTACTATTTTTAGACTTACCTCCTTGAGCAGAAAGTGTTGCTGTTGCAGATGTTGGTAATAGCCAGCCTCCATATCAACTCTGAATATCCAAGTGCCATCATCTTTTGTGTCATGTATAGTTCATCGAATAAGGAAGTGAAAGCACAAGTGCAAGTGGTCAAAATCTTTTTCAGATGATATAAGAATGTTGTTTGTTCTTGATAAATGTGCAAAAGCAACCTTTAAAGCAGGAAAGCTGCAGCACCAAGAAAACATCATTTTGGGACAGGAATGTGATATAAGAGAACTTGCGCAAGAGAGAGTGTATAAGTATTTGGGAATTGCTCAAGGATCCGCAATAAAACATGAACACATGTGAATAAACCTTAGTAAGGAACATTCTAGAAGACTAAAATTAATACTGAAAACTAAGCTGATATCTAGGAAAAAAGTCCACGCTATAAAGCAATTTTCTCTTCTTGTCTTAACTTACAGTTTTGGAGTGATTGACTGGCCCCAAAAGGTGTTGGATAGGTTGGACAGGCAAACTAGAAAGATGTTTCATGCTCATCAAATGATTTATAAAAATTACTACATACCGTCCCCGGGATTCATGAAGCTCGGCGCAAGGCCGGCGTAAGGGCTGCACCGGTGGTGCAGTGAATAGCCGGCGTAGTAGCGCCATATGCATATTAATGAGAGTGCACCGCAACCACAGACATGTGCGTAGTGTACGTGAGCGAGCCCAAGTAGGATGCGTCCAGAGGCGTGGCTAAGCCGGCATGCGGTGAGCAACCTAATGTGCTGACTGCCACGGTCCACCCATAATAGTAATGGCAGCAGCCAGGGCCCGTGCAGAATGAAACGCACGTAGAGTATGCAACATAGTACCCGTCCCAACTAAACGGAGAAACAAATACAACCCACGAAGGCTTAAGTGTACCCGTCCAAGGAGCAAAGGATACGCATGAGACCGCGTTTGTTCCGCAATGCACCGTCAGTGGTTATACTCAGAGAAGGTGTACAGCAGCATGTCAGCGCGCCGCACCGACATAGGAGTAGCGACTAAGGTCACCACCTGTCCCACTTTGCGAGGGGCAGTCCCTGTATGGGCAGTTGTGTCCCAAAAGAATATTAAAATGGCAAATGTGCTAAGATTGTAGGACATAATGATATCCCGTATTTAATGTAATGGTAGCATGAATTGGTTATTTCTGTAACTGAAATACCTAAATGACACAAGAAACAGAATACGCAACCAAACTGCCACAACAATAAGCTTTTATTTAGGCAAACAAGTGAAGTTCTATGCTATATAGTGACCGTGTGTATCTGTCGGCCTGTAAACTCAGATGTGAGTCCCGGAAATATCCCACCTTGGCAACTGGAAAAGGTGGCAACCCCAGTAGCGACATGGGCATGGTCACCAGGGTTACCAGCTGTCCCAATGTGCCGTGGACAGTCCCTCATTGGACAGTTGTGTCCCTGCAAACATCGAAAAAATGGAAAATGACCTGAGATTCCCTGCCAAAACTATTCCCGCAATATACATGTAATAGTAGCATAAAACATATAATTTGTATATGAAACACATACATGGCATAAGAAACTGAATAAGGAACCCAAATGCTAACAGAATAAGCGTATATTATGGCAAACATGTAAAGTCCTGTCAACTCCACTTACTGTGGGTATGTGTTGTCCTGCAAAATCCGATGTTCCCACAAAACATGTCCCACTGTGGTCATTGGAAAAGGTGCCAACCATAATGGTCACAAGCAGTAGTGACAGTACATAGCCGGGTAGCTGTGTTGACATAACAACAGGAAGGAACCAAGATACCTTAAACACAGGCAAACATGTGCATAGCAGCATATCCCACACCCAGCAACGTCTCCATCGCATACACTGGATGGCGTATGTTGAAGTGTAATATCCAGAAGCAGAACCCATGCATTCAGATGTAATACACAATAGCCTCATTGTAGCATGTAAGTCCCACCCATGTACACCTGTGCACCCAAACCTGCTAGCATCCGTGTGCAGCTATACACCTACACACAATGTGCATACCTGAAATGTGGTAATATGTTTGTGCTAGGCAGTGCCACGCGGGCAAATATGTACCCCACATGTCACCAACCCACCTCAGGTACAGATATGGAAATGGCTGCATGTGAATGTGTCTGCAGAATGTGAACATCCCGCATGTGGTATGTACCCGTCCACACCATATAGGTTTGCATACGACACGGTGCACATAACTGTACACATGTGGACAAGTCGGGTTGTTGAACCACCGCATCGATGATTAGCTATGCAGAGAAGTCGAACACATATAGCGGAACACGTGCCTACCAAACAGGACGTCCTAACAGGGTGCTAAAGGCAAAGAAGCGGAAGGTGGGACATCACATGTGGAGAGTAGCGTTGCGGACGCCAAATACACACGGTCAAGGTAAAGGACGGAACAACATGCATATGGCGGATGGATGTTGTCCGAGAAATATATATAGAAACACATATGAAGTGCAAGTTTAGACTCGAAATACTATATAATGCATTGAATTGTACCGCATAATATGGCAGTAGAACTGATCATGCATGTAATTGGTGAAGCAAAGCTGTAGTGTGATGGAAGTCTGACCCTGGCAGTAACCAGTGCAGCAGGTGTATGTCATTCAGCATTAGTCATCTGCTCGGTTAGAGAATAATAAATGTATGTACAGGTATATCTGTCATCCTTCCACTGAGGAGGATAGGCTTGTGAGCTCTATCTAACACAGAGTACAGCTGCTCACCACAGAGACAAAGGAACCTAGTAGGAAATGGAGTGACGACCGGATCTGAACAGTGTTGGAACCGTGACAGAGCAGAATTTACCAAAGTACATTCTAATTGACTATGTGGCTCGCAAGGCTGTGCTATCCTCATGGGGAAACATTTAATAAGCATTACCTTAGCACTGTTGTAGGAATACAATCTTGTGGACTATAGTGATGTAAATGCCCTGTGACTGACCATATCATTAATGTGTGCATAAGATGATAGTATGCACAATGCTCATACAGCTGTAACATGTATAGAGTAAAACAAAAGTCTAAACTTGTACTGCATAGTTCTTTGCCTCCTGCTGCACAGTAGTAAAACGTTATTAATCTCAGCTTCCTGTGTTACTGACTGTCAGTTTGAAAAGACGAATGAGTGTTACAGTTTGATTTAAACAACGTAATTGACAGATGTGTATGTTCTAGCATGGGAATAGGTCAAGCCAGCCATCACAATGTCCATGTGTACCACATACAAACAGCCAGTAACACGCAGTAGTAGTGCATGAAGGCATATACGACTGTGGGAATAGTACAGGACATATGGCACATGCCAAGTGCAGATGCATGACACAAACCCCAGGATGGGTGTCCCTGCAAAGAGGAACATGTGCCAACCACACCTCCCACAGATGTACCGGCAATAAAAACACATGGAAAACACACAGAAACACTACCGTCCAACACACGACTGCAATGGAGCCTGGTCAGACACCAACATGAAGCATGCACAAACAGGGACTTGTGTAATGTTTGCCTTAACACCCCCCCATAGGCCAAAGAAGAATAGAAAGAACATATGCATGTAATGTTGTGAAGGATGTGTGGTAGTCCTCAGTATCACAGTGTTAGGGACACAGATACACTGTCATCAACTGTGACATATGTGCACTGTACACAGCATACCTGCATGTAATACAGAGGACAATCATGTGCCACAGAAATATACACTGGATAAAGAGGATAGGGAATAGACAAGTGTAAATGTGACAAACTATGAATATAGGTTCATAGGTCCATAGGTACAGGGTAGGCCATCGTCCCAGGTTCAGCCATAACACTACACCATAGTTAGGATGACTTTGGCAACCGTCTGTGCTTCAGATAAAATACTCATGATATTGCTGTACCTCCGTCAAGCAGTGATAATGATGTAATCCCTGGCCTATACCTGCAATTCTCCATCCAATGGACAACATACCCACGAACAAGGCTATGAAGGATCTCTGTCTCACATGTACTGTGATGTAGATCCACAGCATTGTGAGTGTCTGGGTGATATATGTGTCACTCAAACACATCCCATTAATGACCGTGACAAGGTTCATGTCACCTGCCCTAGTGGTTCTGAGGGATGCAGATACAGTAGGTGAAGCATACACATGACATATGGGTTGACATGCCCTCGTATGTCAGGCACAGGTCAACACTAAACAGCAGGTATGTGACTTAATGGGGCAGGGGTCCTGCAAGTGGGGCAGCATTACACAAAATGATGTCATCCTGCATCTGTACGACAATTAACCTATGAGGGCTTCCGAGCTGCTGTAGGTGTATGGTCAGATACAGTCTGAATGGGGCAATGTAGTAAATCATAGGTGTAACACGTAATGGGTACAAGGAGACAATGACCTAGCCTGATGTAGATGTGAATCCCTGCACAAACAGGTGGGCAATGTAGAAGTCCCACAGAACCACGATAGCAACGTGTGTGTTGAATGAATGGTGACTGACAAACTCTGTCCCCTGATCCCTGGTAATCACCCCTGTGCTGAGTGGACAGCCACCTATATGCTGGACAGGGGTGACCTAGTACTTCTCGACAGGTATGATGTTGCATTACTTAGCATTTAGCTGTGGGCCATGTCCCTGACAGCAGATATGCATATCTGGGAGGCCCCTTCGAAGGATATCTGTGTCAGATGTCCGTCCCACTATGGCACCTGTTTTGCAGTCATCTACAAACAATGTTGCCCATAACACCCTGTGTGTGCCTGTACCGTGGAAATGTAGATGTATGACAGGAGTGGACCCACGGAAGGGCCCCATGGGACACCACATGCGACAGGCAGTAGGTCTGACATGCTGCCAGCAAGTATGACCGTGTGGGTTGTGTCACATAGACAGTTTACAACACATTCTGTGATGTACGTGTTCACATCCCAGCCAATGGGTTTATCAACGATACCTGAGGGGGTAATGTGGTGAAGGCCTTTGCCAGGTCGAGGTAGGCTGTATGGACTGCAACACCCCCATCAATGGCCTCGGTGACTGTCCCGGAAATGTCAACCATGCTTTAAAGGCATGAACCGCCCCTGAACAAGACAAACCATGTTGGATGCAAAGTATGTATGTCCCCTATGCATTCATGTACGAGCCGCAGTATGATCCCTCCCCATGTCTTTGCAGATAGGTCTCCTCATGGTAATGGGACAGTAATAACCAGGCTCAGTGGAGGCATTGGCCCTGTGATGTGGGACAACCGTTGCCATGTGACACAACCTGGGTACCTTACCTGAGGTGAGGCTACAAAGAAATAGCTGTCCTAACTGTGGGTCTAATTCCTCAATGAGATAGTGGAGTACACAGTGGGGTCACCAGCTGGTCTCATGGATGCTATGTCCACTACCCTGGAGAGAGCATGTCCCACCTGTGTGTCACAGAACATTTGGTGACCACAAACCGCTGGTACAGACATCTCCTCATGTGTGGGGGAGGGTGTGGAGATGTCCTCACTGGACTTGTCAGCCTGTATGTTGGCAATGTGTGTATGTTGAGTAAACTCCACCTCTTTGTGAACCCAGTCAGAGCATATGTGGGAGTGACCTCCCAGGTGTTGAGCATAGCAACTGAAGGTGGTATGATTGTCAGCCAGGTCCATGTAGGTATATCTGTGGAATGTGCCCTGACCATGGCATGACAGTGTGTAACTCTACACATATGATGACCAAGGGTGTCATACCTCACAAGGTGTCTGCTCCACCTTGTAGTAGCCACCTCCTCGTGTTGTACATCCTGTGTATGGCTGGGGTACACCACACTGGATGCTTGGCATTGGTACAATGAACCACAGTTGGGTAAGTGAATGCCTGGTTCATGCAGTCCTGTAGGTACTGGTAGATGGCAAATGTGATTGATGCAGTGGCTGCAGTACTGTCGACCACTGGCTCAGGGTCCTTAAAGGAGACCACAGTAGTGTGCAGAATTGTGTAGTCTGCCTCTGAGCAAGCAATGTGTATGGTAACTGGCAACACTCACAGCAACGGATGCCAATAGCAGAAGCCAATGTCCAAATAACATAGATTAACTTCTGCATGACAATATGTCTTATCATACATGTATTGACACGTGTCTGCTAATTACAATTGCAAATGGCCGGTAAGACTGTCCTAAAGTTCCCGTGATTTACACAGTCTGGAGGTGTTGTTCCGATAATAAAGTGGCAATACCTCCCAATCGTGACCTCTGGGTATTAAAGTGGTTGTTAACCTGCAACATTGGATGTACACCATTGGGTTCTGGTGTCGGAAAACATGGTTCCTGTACCACTACACAGTATGGGTAGTCAAGCAGACATCTGCGATTGTTGAACACACAACATCAGTGAAACCCACTGCTCACAAGGACACAGTCCGACAAGCTCTACACTTTACATATGCACAGTGGGGTCCATTGTAGGACCCAAAAATTGTCTAAAGAAAAGAATGATGCCTTATTTCAATGCCTACGTGAACTCATTGTCGTCACAGGTACACATATGCACCGCAAGCGTGTTTAATGTTGATGATAGTTGTCCATGAAATGCAGCACAGATGCACAGAAATACCCAGGGTACCGGGTTCATAGAACTGCGTCCACATCACAGTCCTGCACACATGAAGGATGTGTAATGGGTACTGTCGATTGTTGCAGTCAAGGGATTCTGGTTATGTAGACTCTGGGCTCGGTGTTGTTTCGCAGGCAATCCTTTGTCCCGCCCCGTGGGAGGGATGTGTGCGTAGCACCTGCCTTACTCTCCGCTAATAATGCCAACCATCCACCGGAGAATGGTAAATGCAGGTGTGAAATGTGTACAGCCCTATACTAGTGTCCAGTAGGCAATTCTCATGGATGGACAACCGTATGGCCAAGATGGCACCCACAACTGCAAACCCGGGAGATTACACAGCCGCTGTAAGGCATAACACAGGAAATACACATAGGGACTACACTTGACATTCCACATACAAAGTCGGACCGTGCCAACACCGGCATACAGCACTCAATCTGCCAGCAACAGAATGAGGAGCACCCGCTACCATACAGCGGAACAGATGTGCGACCTGTGGAACACATACTAATAGCACACCCACAACGTCAAGTAGGATATGTAAACTATGGCATTCCCACCTATGAAGACAACATGGTTAAATGAATACATAGGTGATCAACATGTTCCGGTGGTGTTATGTTGAAAATACAGTGATGGATATGTCCCATTGGGATGTCTGAGGTTTATATGAAGCAGTTGCTAACCAGCATCTTTGGATGTATGACATTTGTTCACAGTACTAAATCACCTGGTTACGTAGCACCATGTAGAATGGGTAGTCAAACAGACATCCGTGATTGGGGAACATACACCAGCAGTGAAAAGCACTGGCCAGGTGGGCACAGTCCAGCAACATCTAACCTGACATATGCACATTGGTGTCCATTGTAGGACCCAAAAATTCCATTCATTGAATGCCTGCTAGCTTCCTGCATTACCCACGTGAACTCATTGTCGTCACCACGTCACAGGTATACATATGCACCGCAAGCGTGTTCAATGTTGATGATAGCTGTCCATGAAATGCAGCACATATGCACAGAAATACCCAGGGTACCGGGTCCATAGAACTGCGTCCACAACACAGTCCCGCACACATGAAGGATGTGTAATGGGTACTGTCGACTGTTGCAGTCAAGGGAGTCTGGGTATGTAGAATCTGGCCTCGGTGTTGTTTCGCAGGCAATCATTTGTCCCGCCCTGTGGGAGGGATGTGTGCGTAGCACCTGCCTTACTCTCCGCTAATAATGCAAACCATCTACCAGAGAATGCTAAATGCAGGTGTGAAATGTGTACAGGCCTATACTAGTGTCCAGTAGGCAATTCTCATGGATGGACAAGCGTACGACCAAGATGGCACCCACAACTGTAAACCCGGTGGAACTACACAGCCGCGGTAAGGCATAACACAGCAAATATACATAGGGACTACGGTTGACATTCCCCATACAAAGTTGGACCGCCATGCAAACACCGCGCATACAGCACTCAATCTGCCAGCAACACAATGGGGGAGCACTCGCTACCATACTGTGGAACAGATGGGCGACCTGTGCAACACAAAGTAATGGCACACCAACAACGTCAACTGGGATATGTAAACTATGGCATTCCCACCTATGAAGAAAACATGCTTCAATGAAGACATAAGGGATCTTAATGTTCCGTGGTGTTATGTTGAAATTACAGTGACGGATATGTCCTATTGGGACGCCTGAGTTTTATTTGAAGCAGTTGCTAACCTGCATCTTTGGATGTACACCATCTGTTCACAGCTGTAAATCACCTGGTTACGTAGCACCACGGAGAATGGGTAGTCAAACAGACATCCGCAATTGGGGAACATACAGCAGCAGTCAAAAGCACTGGCCAGTTGGACACAGTCCAGCAACATCTAACGTTACATATGCACATTGGTGTCCATTGAAGGACCCTAAAATACCTTTTCACATAACTCACTCCAGACGCTACTTAACAACAGATGATGCTATAGCCGTGGCTATGGCACAGTTAGACATATGCACCACCAGCGTGTTTAAGGTTGATGACAAGTGTTCATGAAACGCAGGACATATGAACAGAAATACCCAGATCGACGTGTCCATACATCCCAATCCACATCCCAGTCCCGCACGCATGAAGGATGTGTAATGGGTACTGTCGAGGGTTGCAGCCATGGGATCTTGGGTATGCAGAAATGGGGCTTTGTGTTGTCTGGCAGATAATCCGTTGTCCTGCCCCGTGGGAGGGATGTGTGCATAGTACCTGCCTTACTCACCACTACTAATGCAAAGCATCCACCGTAGAATGCTAAATGCTGGTGTGAAATGTGTACAGCCCTATACCAGTGTCCAGTAGGCAATTCACATGGATGGACAGGCATATGACCAAGATGGCACCCATAACTGCAAACCCGGTGGAATTACACTGGCGCAGTAAGGCATTACACAGGTAATACACATAGGGACTACACTTGACATTCCCCATACAAAAAACACAGACAACCAGCTGAAGAAGTCCAAAGCAAAGACGAGGTACTGTAGACACCGTCAGCGACCACTCAGAGCCCACCAGGAATTAAATGCAGTCACCATAGTTTATTGAAGCTCTTTCGCCTGCTTCATAAGCAGACTTATTCAGAATACATACAATGCAGTCCAACCTACTACATTTAAAACCCTTAATTGGTCATTAAATTAGATGTGCTAAGTATTAATTAAATGCCTTAAAGGCAAACAAGCAAACAAACTTTACTTGGGTTACAGATTCCACACAGTGAGTACATCAGACATTGCTTCGAAGGTACATTCTTCATAGAAAAATAGAAATATATGTATATATATGAAAGAAGAACCAACATAATGTTTTCCAAATGTCTGACTGTTTAAGCTACATATATATGTTCTACGGATTGTGCCAATATATTAAAAGAACTACAGACACCTAGTAATATAAATGAACCATAATATATAGAGATAAACCGTATGATTATGACTAATGTAAAATAGACCAACGAAATGTAAAGATTCACAATGTGGTAAAGTAAATATTCATTTAGAAGGTTAGTTAAAGAAATCAATTCAGACATCCTTGTCAAAATACTAACACAAGGCCAGTGAGGTGCTTGGCCTCACATGTACTGGGATGTTGTTCCACAGCATAGTGAGTGTCTGGGTGATGAATCTGTCCCACCAGCACGTTCTATTAATGACAGTGTGAAGGTGTACGTCACCTGCCCTTGTGGTTCTGAGGGATCTAAATTCTTTAGGTGAAGCATAGTCATCAGATCTGGGTTCGACATGGCCTTGTATGCCAGGCACAGGTCACCTCTGGGCAAGTGGTATGCGACTGTATACAGCTGGAATTCTTTCAGTCGGTCAGCATAACACATATTCCTGAGACCCTGCATCTGTTTGTCGATGAACTGTTGGGGCCTGTCCAGCCGCTGCAGGTGTCGGGTCAGATACATTCTGAACAGGGCATTGTACCCAATCATAGGTCTAATGAGTGATGAGTACAAGGGGACAATGACCTCCCCTGATCTAGATGTGAATCCCTTCATGATGATGTGGGCAATGTTGAAGGTCTACCTAACCACGTTAGCAACGCGGTGTGTCGAATCTAACGGTTAACAACAACCCGGTCCCCTGATCCCTGGTAACTCCCTCTGTGCTCAGTGGATTGCCACCATATGGTAGCTAGGGTAACCTTGTTCTTCCCGAAGGGTATGACTATGCATTTCCTGGCATTTAGCTGTAGGCCATGTCTCTGGCACCACTTATCCACATCTGTGAGGCCCTCCTGAAGGATATCTGTGTCAGATGTGTGTCCGACTATGGCACCCAGTTTGCAGTCATCTGCAAACATTGTCAGCCATAACCCCCCTGTGTTTGCTTGTACTTTTGAAATGTAGATGCTGAAAAATAGTGGACCCAGGACTGAGCCCCATGGGACACCACCTGTGCCTGGCTGTGAGTATGACATGGCGCCAGCAACTATGACCGTGTGGGTTCCGTGACTTAGCCAGTTTGCAACCCATATGGCGATGTATGGATTTATGTTCAAGATGATGGGTTTATCAATGATACCCGAGGGGGGTATTGTGTCAAAGGCCTTTGCCAGGTTGAGGTAGGCTGTATGGACTGCTTTACCCTCATCAATGGCCTTGGTGACTGATCCTACAAAGTCAAACACATGTAAAAGGCATGATCTGACTTTGACCAAGCCAAACTGGGTTAGATCCAAAGTATGCAAGTCCCCTATGTCTTTATCTATGAGTTCCATTATGATCCTTCTCCATGGCTTTGCAGATAAGGCTTGTCAAGCTAATGGGATGGTAATAACCAGGGTCAGTGGAGGCACCATCCTTGTGAAGTGTGACTACAGTCGCCTTGTGCTACTACTTGGGTACGTATCCTGAGGTGAGGCTAAGATTAAACAGCTGTCCTAAGTGTGGGTTTAATTCCCCATAGAGTTCATGGAGTACACAGCTGGACACCATCTGGTCCCATGGATGCTGTGTTTACTGCCTTGGAGACAGCATTTCCCACCTGTGCGTTACAGATGTTCCAGGATCTACAATTCTCTGGTATAGATATCTCTCCATGTGGGGGGGAGGGGGGAAATGTTAGCACTGAACCTGTCAGCCAGTATGTTGGCAATGTGTGTAGGTTCAGTCATCTTCACATCATTCTGAACCCAGTCTGAGCATATCTGGGAGTGACCTCCCAGGTGTCCAACATAGCTAAAGAAGGCCTTATGATTGTCTGTTGAGTCCTTGTTAATTTCTCTGTTGAATTTCCCCTGGATGATTCCATGACAGCTTGTAGTTCTTCACATATAATGAGCAAGGGTGTGTTACCTTACAGGTATTCCACTTTAACTTGTAGTAGCTACCTCCTGTCGTTGTAGAGCTTGTTCATGGCTGGGGTCCACCAGACAGGATGCTTGTCTTTGGTACAAAGAGTCACAGTTTTGTATGGGATTGCCTGATCCATGCAGTCCTGTAGGTGCTGGTGGAAGGCATATGTACGTGATTCAGCGGTTTGAGTAATGTTCACCACTGGCTCAGGGGCCTTAAAGGAGACCACAGTAGTGCTCAGAAGTGTGAAATCGGCTTTTGAGAAAGGCATATGTATGGTAACCGGCACCACTGTACACATGGAACATCATAGCAATAAACCACGGCCAGATGTGGCTAATGCTGGACATACCCACAGCAGACGTGGCGCGTTCCCGAGTCCGATGCCCGAGGGACCACACACATAGCCAGCCTTAGGCATAGGCCAAGTAGGCAGCCGTCTAGGGCGTTGCTCTACTCGGGGCACCTTTCCAGACTTTATTTGGTGTAGGTAGACCAGGAGGGGGGTAGCGGGTGATGTGGCGGTGGCAACATGGAGTCCTTCTGCCTAGGGCACCACTTAACCTAAGGCCACTCTTCCCGTGGGTAATACAGCAGTACCCACACCCAGACGCGGGTCATTGCTAGTATGCCATATCATCTATGGCAAGAAACCATATATTCCCAGACATAATGGCACAGCATAATGCCTGTCCGCCGGCCAAACGCAGACATATGGCACCCACGGCGGTGCGGACGTACTGCGCGAGATGTCCGTTACCAATGTCAACACTGTCTCGCTTTGTGAAACAAACTCAACATAGCGATTCAATACTAAACAGCGACGGAGAGCCCGATGTCCCCGTGGCTGAGCTGTTCAACCTGTTCCGCCATGTTAAATGTGTGTAGCAGAGCGGAACCGGCCCAAACCAAGCAACGGACATGTCTGTGGCTCAGTGAAAGCCGTCACGCAATGGTAAACCCATGTAATATTGCGACACAGGTCATACATACCGAGGGTTAGTAATGGAAATAGGTCCGTTCGACCAGACCGTGTGAAATTAGTATAACAAGATCTACAACGGGTACACCGGCCAATAAGCGCACATGGTTATGAATAATTGGGGGGGGGTGACATGGTATCATAGACACGGACAAACCGTGCCCATGTGACTCATCTAACATTCGTACACGGTCAGGGCAGTTCCGTACACTGGGCGGACAAGACCAAACCCAAAGCACCACAGGAACACCCTGACAATCGAAGGCCTGTATGCGTAGGGGATATAAGCACCTGTCATCTGAACATCCCTGCGGTCATGACATATGCATCCTGGGCCATGAGCGAGGGGGAATAAGGAATGTTTAACATGCAGTACCGCACCTTTCCCAGCAGGAGAATGGATGCCTGTGACGTGCGTGAGTGCAGGGGGGATATGTAAATGTAGCTAAGTACCATGGGTATGCATATTAATGACACCGAACAGCTAACGGTAGTGGTCATAGTAACCGCAAACGCGGAATGCAGTCACGCTTTGAATTACGACTATAGAACAAATAGATGTGAACGCGGTACGTATGCGCCCATGCTGCAAAGACTGTTACATGTATAAAGTTGTAAGTGCGTTCTGCACACGTCCGTCAACCAGATCAGAGACATGTTACCGGAATGGTCACAACTAACACACCACGAACCACACAGACCCAGTAAACATATATAAACAGAATACGGATATGCATGTAAGCCTGCGTAACCCACAATTAGGAAATGCGAAAAGGCAGCGTGTGTGTGATCCACTCAAGCAGGGAAGGTTAAGGATGTGTCCTCCACTCATTTACATTCATAATTGTAAAATATATGCTTAAATTGTACTTATTGATTCCATGCTTTGGAATCGTAATGCTACAATTATGCACATTGATATAAACTATCCTGATCAACACACTACATTCTAAGGTTTACTCACAACAATTATCAGCTATGTTTCAATATACTGATTGTATTGACCAATATTGTATTTATATTAACACATTGTTGTCGTATTATTGTTTCCATTAAGTAATGTATGCAACACTGATTTGTATATGTCACGTTATCATCAAGACTTGGAGCACTGTCCACTTAACTATGAGCAGGTTTATTGATTAATTGACTTTAAACTGACTCTGAAGGAAGTGTATAAGGGACGACTCTGTCATGTATTTCGTACTCCGACGATGCCCCATGTTAGTAGGTGAAAGAGCTCAGTATCTTTGACTGTGGAGTGTATCGTTTTTGTCATTGTCTGTTTTGGCCGATATATGTTCAATAATGTCTTTTATGAAGATGGGCAGGACGCAAGGTTTGCTGTATTTCCGCTTACTGGCACATGGATATAGATAGGCCAAGTAATACATAATATGGGTAGTCACAGACATCCACGATTGGGGAACATACAGCGGCAGTCAAAACCACTGGCCAGATGGTGACAGTCCAACACGTTCTACACTTTACATATGCACATCGGTGTCCATTGTAGGACTCCAAAAATTGATCCATTCGCAATATCAACCAGCTGCGATCGACCCAGACGAAGTGACAGCCGACTACGCACAGCTAGACATATGCACCACCAGCGTGTTTAAGGTTGATGATAACTGTCCATGAAATGCAGGACATATGAACAGAAATCCCCAGATTGTCGTGTCCATAGAAGTGCGTCCACATCCCAGTCTCGCACACATGAAGGATGTGTAATGGGTACCGTGGGGGGTTGCAGCCATGGGATCCTGGGTATGCAAAAATGGGGCTCGGTGTTGTTTGGCAGATAATCCGCTGTCCCACCCCGTGGGAGGGCTGTGGGTATAGCACATGCCTTAGTCCCCACTAAGGATGCAAAGCATCCACTGGGTAATGCTAAAAGCAGGTGTGAAATGTGTTCAGCCCTATATCAGTGTCCAGTAGGCAATTCCCATGGATGGACAAGTGTACACCAAGATGGCACCTATAACTGGAAACCTGGTGGAATTACACAGCCGCGTAAGGCATAACACAGGAAATACAGATAGGGACTACAGTAGACACTCCCCATGGAGTCAGACCGCCGCGCGAATACCGCGCATACAGCACTCAATATGCCAGCAACAACATGAGGATCACTCGCCCATACTGCGGAACAAATGGGCTTACCTGTGGAACACATACTAATGGCACACGGGGGGAAAAAAGGGACAACAAAACCCCAAAAAGGAAAAAAAAGAAAAAAATTTGGATTTTTTAAAAAAATTTTTGGGTTTTTTTGGGGGGAAAAAAAATTTTTTAAAAAAATTTTTTTTTCCCCCAAAGGGGGTTTTTTTTTTTTAAAAAATTTTTTTTGGGGGAAAAAACCCCAAAAAAAACCCCCCCCCAAAAAAAAATTCTTTTTTAAAATTTTTTTTTTAAAAAATTTTTAAAATTTTTCCATTTAAAAAAAAAGGGAACCAAAAGGGAATTTAAAAATTTTTTTTTTTGGTTAATTTTTCCCTTTGGGGAAATTTAAAAAAAACCCCGGGTTTTTTCCCCCGGGGCCCCCCCCCAAAAAAAAAATTTTTTGGGGGGGGTTTTTTTTTTTTTTTTTAAAAAAAGGGGGGGGTTTTTTTTTAAAAAGGGGGGGGCCCCCCTTTTGGGGGGGGGGTTTTTTTCCCCCAATAAAAAAAAAAAAAATTAAAAGGGGGAAAAACCCAAAAAAAAAGGCCGGGGGGAACCCCAAAGGCAATTTTGGGGGTTTTTGGAAAAAAATTAAATTTTAAAATAAAAAAAATTGGGGACTACAAAAAAAAAAAAGGGGGGTTTTTCCCCCAAAAAATAAAAAAAAAAAAACCCCCCCCCCCAAAAAAACCCCCCTTTTTTTTTTTTGGGGGGGGGGGGGCCCCTTTTTTAAAAAAGGGGGGCCCTTTTTTTAAAAAAAAAAATTTTTGGGGGCGGGGGTTTTTTAAACCCTTAAAAAATTTAAAAACCCCGGGTTTTTTAAAAATTTAAAGGGGTTTTTTTTTGGGGGAATTTAAAAAATTTTTGGAAAAATTTAAATTTAAAAACCCCCCGGGGTTTTAAAAAAGGCAAAAAAAAAAGGGGGGGGCCCCCCCCCTTTTAAATTTTTTTTTTAAACCCCTTTTTTTAAAAAAAGGGGGGGCCCCAAAAAAGGGGGGGGCCCCCCCAAAACCACCCCCCCCCAAAGGGGGTTTTTTTAAAATGGGGAAAAAAAAACCCCGGGGAAAAAAAGGGGGTTTTTTGGGTTTGGAAATTTTTTTTGGGCCCCTTTTTTTTAAAAAGGGGGCAAAAGGGGTTAAAAGGGCCCCAAAAAAGTCCCCCTTTTTAATTTTTCAAAAAAACCCCCCAAAAAAAAAAAAGGGAAGGGGAAAAAGGGGGGGGGAAAAAAAAACCCCCGGGGGGAAAAAAAAGGGAAAAAAAAAAAGGGGAAACCCCCCGGTAAACCAAAAAAAAAACCCTTTAAAAAAATGGAAAAAAAAATTTTTGGGGGGAAAAAAGGGGAAGGGGGGGGAAAAAGGGGGGGGGGGGGGGAAAAAAAAACCCCCCGGGGGGGAAAAAACTTTAAAAAAAAATTTTTAAAAAAAAAATTTTTTTGGGGGGTTTTTTGGGGTTTTTTTAAAAAAAGGGGGGAAAGTTAAAATTAAAAATTTTAAAAAAACCCCCGGTAAACAAAAAACCCAAGGGGAAAAAAAAACCCCCTTTAAAAAAAAAAGGGGGGAAAAAAAAGGGGGGGGGAAAAAAAGGGGGCCCCCCTGGGGGGGGCCCCCCTTTTCCCAAAAAAAATTTTTCAAAAAAAACCCGGGGGGGGAAAAAAGGGGTTTAAAAAAAAGGGGGCCCCCCGGTTTTGGGGAAAAGGGCCCCCAAAAAAAAACCCCCCCAAAAATTTTAAAAAATTTGGGTTAAAAAAGGGGGGCCCAAAAATTGTTCCCCTTCCCCCCCAACCTGAACCCCCCAATTTTGGGGGTTTAAAGGGGGGGGGGAAAAAAAATTTTTTGGGGGGGTTTTGGGGGGGGGGGGTTTTTTTTTGGGGGGGGAATGGCCCCCAATTTAAAAAACCCAAAAAAAAAAAAAATTTTTAACCCCAAAAATTTTTTTTCCCCCCCAAAAAACCCGGGGGGAACCCAAAAAAACCCCGGCCCCCCCCAAAAAAATAAAAAAAAAACCCCCCCTCCCAAACCAAACCCCCCCCCCCCCCAAAAACCCCCAAAAATGGGGATCACACGCTCCATACAGTGGAACAGATGGGTGACCTGTGTAAACATACCAATGGCACAATATCAACGTCGGCTGGGAAAGACATACGATGGTCAAACTATGGCATTCCCACCAATGAAAGACATCCTTCAGTGAATTAATAGGATTGATGTCAATTGACCATGGCAAACACCCAATGAACAGGAAAGACTTGCTGGCACCCTATGGCCACAAACCATGTCACACATAGGTAGATGGAACAGTCAACTGAAACATTTCGTCCACGACAGGTCGCATATGGTATCCAAAGGTTCTTCATAGACATGTATGCGCTATCACCAGAGGGCCCCGTGAGACTTACACATAACATGGAAGCATCCAGGCTTTAAATATCCACCCTTACACTTCCATTTGTCACATTCTATGTGAACAATGAACATGTAGCCACAGCATAGAAAGCACAGACGCACTGCTAATGAAACACACACATGTCAACATCTCAGAAAGCATCCTATGAACACACGTATTACATGATATTGTACTATGAAAAACAAACAAACCAGCAACCTGCGGCAAGAATAGTCCCCGTAGTTCGACACAACACAAGTCTTCTTAACATTTAAACAGTTTATTAAAACATGCAACGTTTTCGTTGTTTCCAAAACTTCTGCAGAAAAAAGCAAATTCTAAACATGTTCACAATCAACACTGTGAGTCTTAACGAGTTCTTAAATCTCACATTGTTGATTGTGAACAGTTTAAGAATTTGCTTTTTCCAAAGAAGTTGTGAAAGCAACGAAAACACACACACACACGGAAGGGACGGGAGACGAACCTATGCCTATCTACATGACCTCACTACAGTATGAAGCATTTACAGAACACGCTACCGAGTTTACTGAGCAGAGTGCTGTCAGAGGCATACTTGTAGGCTGGTGACATCACCCGCAAGACAATAGCTGGCAATAGCCAAGGTATGTGTTGCGGCGCCTAAAAGCATGTTCATTCGCAGAGGCAGCTGGAAACACACACACACACACGGAAGGGACGGGAGACGAACCTACGCCTATCTACATGAACTCACTACAGCATGAAGCATTTACAGAACGCGCTACTGAGTTTACTGAGCACAGCGCTGTCAGAGGCATACTTCTAGGCTGGTGACATCACCCGCAAGACAATAGTTGGCAATAGCCAAGGTATGTGTTGCGAAGCGTCTAAAAGCATGTTCATTCGCAGAGGCAGCTGGAAACACACACACACAGAAGGGACGGGAGACGAACCTACGCCTATCTACATGAACTCACTACAGTATGAAGCATTTACAGAACGCTGCCACCGAAGTTTACTGAGCAGAGGGCTGTCAGAGGCATACTTGTAGGCTGGTGACATCACCCACAAGACAATAGCTGGCACAGCCAAGGTATGTGTTGGCGCCTAAAAGCATGTTCATTCGCAGAGGCAGCTGGAAACACACACACACACACACACACACACACGGAAGGGACGGGAGACGAACCTAGGCCTATCTACATGAACTCACTACAGTATGAAGCATTTACAGAACGCTACCAAGTTTACTGAGCAGAGCGCTGTCAGAGGCATACTTGTAGGCTGGTGACATCACCCGCAAGACAATAGCTGGCAATAGCCAAGGTATGTGTTGGCGTCTAAAAGCATGTTCATTCGCAGAGGCAGCTGGAAACACACACACACACACGGAAGGGACGGGAGACGAACCTACGCCTATCTACATGAACTCACTACAGTATGAAGCATTTACAGAACGCGCCATCGAAGTTTACTGAGCAGAGCGCTGTCAGAGGCATACTTGTAGGCTGGTGACATCACCGAAGACAATAGCTGGCAATAGCCAAGGTATGTGTTGCGAAGTGTCTAAAAGCATGTTCATTCGCAGAGGCAGCTGGAAAAACACACACACACAGAAGGGACGGGAGACGAACCTAGGCCTATCTACATGAACTCACTACAGTATGAAGCATTTACAGAACGCGCTACCGAGTTTACTGAGCAGAGTGCTGTCAGAGGCATACTTGTAAGCTGGTGACATCACCCGCAAGACATTAGTTGGCAATAGCCAAGGTATGTGTTGTGAAGTGTCTAAAAGCATGTTCATTCGCAGAGGCAGCTGGAAACACACACACACACACACACACACACACGGAAGGGACGGGAGATGAACCTACGCCTATCTACATGAACTCACTACAGTATGAAGCATTTACAGAACGTGCTACCGAGTTTACTGAGCAAAGTGCTGTCAGAGGCATACTTGTAGGCTGGTGACATCACCCGCAAGACAATAGCTGGCAATAGCCAAGGTATGCGTTGCAAAGCGTCTAAAAGCATGTTCATTCACAGAGACAGCTGGAAACACACACACACACACACACACACACACACACACACACACGGAAGGGACGGGAGATGAACCTACGCCTATCTACATGAACACACTACAGTATGAAGCATTTACAGAACGCTACCGAGTTTACTGAGCAGAGCGCTGTCAGGAGGCATACCCCTACGTGGGTGGTATCATTTGCAGAGGCAATGCGCCCGATCGGGAATTATGTCAGAGTGCGCAGTCACGCAGCCTGTTACCATCCCAAGGTCGCCATACAGTAACACGTTAGTGCTGCAGTCGGGAATACCAAGTAACTACTGATCAGTACATCACTGCCTACTGGGCATGCTCAGACACTTAGACTCGGCACAGAGCAGACATGCATACACATGGTGCGATGGCATGGGTGGCGGAATGTGGACCGTCGTGTGTCCAGCCACACAACAGCAACCTGGCCATGCCACAGACGTGGCCGTTGCGAAGGGGATGCAGGCATGCACCCAGGGTATAACTGCAGTCGGGTACGGTGTGCACTGTGCTGTGTGTCTGTCTACACAGCTGCCTACTGGGCATGCTCAGACACTTAGACTCGGCACAGAGCAGACATGCATACACATGGTGCGACGGCATGGGTGGCGGAATGTGGACCGTCGTGTGTGTCCAGCCACACAACAGCAACCCGGCCATGCCACAGACATGGCCATTGCAGCGGGGAATATCTAGGTGCAATGAACCATGTCTAGGACTGGCCTACAGTTTGTTGCATGCTACAGACAACCCTCCCAAACACAGGATACCTGCACAGACGTCCTGAGGACACTGGTGAGTGTGCATGCTCCCACAACAGCACCATATTGGGTGACATGAACCACCCATACATAGACTGGGAACATTACCCATGGCACAACACACTACGCCACCGGTCCCAGGTGTTCTCACACCTGGCCACTGTTAAACAGCCATGCACCATACACACTAGGGGGGGATGTCTGACAGTTCTGCCCATCACACATGGTGAGGATATGCCCCACACAGGATGTACAGCCCTCAATGGTGATGCCAGACCATATAGTGGATCCACTGGTCATCCACATCCTGCACCCAACACCGCATGGGGACCTAAGTGATGACCTCTCCACAACAAACCACACACATCATACGACCGTGTGGTACCCTACAAGTCCTCCATGCCAGTGTTGAACACAGGCCAGACTGCCAACCGCCTAACGAATGCCTTCACTGAGCACCCACATGCATGTCTGCAACAGGCAAACATGATAACATCAGGACCTTGTCCACCACAGGTAGGCACATGGTGTGGTGGACCCCAGCCACTGACAAGCTGTACATCAACAGTTGAGCTAATACATGACAGAGCAATGTCAGTACCAGGGAAACCATCTCCCATTCATACCAAGGCCACCATACGGCCACACATACAATCATCCACAGCCGCCAGGGAGTGGTACTGCAGAGGGCACATGAGACAACCATAGGGCCTTCCCTAACTGTGGTAAGGACATGGTTGGGGGCACACAGACCTGGCCGGAAATGGTCCAGAATGGTACAACGGTCACTGCACCCACAAACATTGTCTGCAAACCAGCGGACATGTTCCATGCATACATCCACCCCCCCCCAAGAGGGGACATATCCATCCCACCAGAGTGTAGCCTCCGGAACATCTCATATGGCCTGGAGTGATCCCATATCTCTATGGCGGTTGACACAGCACCAATGGGCACCGATGGTGTCCCTGGCTGTGTGCTACCCATCCTCATTGAGGCCCTCAGCCCACACATGCGGCCACTGTGTCATGTTAGCCTTACTATGGGCTATGTCCCTGATGGATGGCATATGGCTTCTGTGGTCCCACTATGCCAGGGTAGTGCTCTTATTGACTGTAGACAGCCACACCCTATCAGCTTGACAAGCCTTGTCTGCAAAGCTGTGGGAGGTCCATACAGGTGCCCATGGATACAGACAGCGTGTACAGCCAATACCGGAACATACCCACAACAACATAGTCAAGGGCGGATCCTGCCTCCCGAACCTGCTCATCCTGTCTGGAGTGGTCACCAAGGCCATTGATGGGGATACGCTGGTTTGCACACAGTACCATGACCTGGTGGGAGCGCTCAGAGCACACCCACATGGGACACATGGAAAGGCTCGCCAGCATACATGTGGGGACATATGTCACCCGATGCTTCTCAGAAAGGTTGGAGGTCACACCACACAGGGTTGGTGTTCCTGGTGCCTTGTCACACTCATATCTGGTCTCCAGTGGAGGCCCACAGGGCTCAGTCCTGGGCCCCTGCCATACGGCATTCGACCTTCCAATGTGCATGCAATCATAGGGGATTGTGGCAGACAAGGTATGCAGATGACTACACACCGGCCACCATACCCAACACCCCATGTGACACGGACATCCACCTAGGGCGACATAGACATGGATAACTGGTGCCAGAGCCATGGCCTGCTACTACATGCCAGAGAAGGTGCAGACCTACCCAGTGTGAAGGACATGTTCGGCCCAATGTCACATGTAGGTGGTAAGCCATTCAAGATGGTGGACATGTTCATGGAAATGGCTACCACACCTGTCGGTAACCTCTGTCAACACACACAATGGCAATGTGGGTGTGAAGACATTCCACTGTGGCCTCCTGGTCTGGAAGGAATCGCATCCACATCAGGGTTGTTCATTGTACCCCTGTACACATCACACACCAGAGCAATGACTGCGTACAATGGCACATCTGGCCTGTAGCTAACCTGACGCCTGCAGCACTCGGAAGGACCGCAAACATTACACAAGGCGGGGATGACGGTGCTAGGACATGTGTCACAAGCTGCACGACCAAGGGGACTCTGGCTGTAAACCTTCCCAGCACATCTGCTCTGTGGTGTTCTGTGCCTGGCATACACGGCCATGTCTGACCTGGGTGACATGGGCATATTCCACTTCCTAGGCTCCAGGCAAACACGGGCACAGAAGCGACTGTCAGACACATCACCACAAAGATGAGTGGGACGTGCTGGGGGAACAGGGTCAACGGCCGGAGACCCCCTACAACACGTAGAGGAGTGCCAGCCCATGTGAAGGAAAGGCCCTGACTGCCTTCGCCCAGGAGTAATAATGACGGTGGATGTGTGAATATAGTTATGCGCCAGGCATCATCTGTGTGTCAGTGCTGGACGAGGGACTGGGGACTGATGGATGTGGCATCCCCATCCTGAGGGGTGTTAGCAGCCACACACAGTCATGCTAGGTCCACACATGTCGAAGGGCACATACCCTGTTATGTACATGTGCCTATGTACCTATGTAGGGGTCCATGCCGGTTGCGGGTACCTGTGCTATGCTGATGTTGCCATACCCCACGACTACACGTGGGGAACTAATTACAGTGCTCCCAGTAGGCACATGCAAGTACACCATCATTGTCATACGGGTTAACTGAACCAACATGGTGCTACACATGTAACCACCACGCATACTGTGTACACAGATCAATGAATGCTGCACCTGTCCTGCATGGTATGTCTGCTGCATGATGTCAGTGCACAACCCACATCACATACACACCTGTCAGCAGCCATACACACACACCACAACATACACATCACGTACTATGCGGACACAGGTATCACATACACCTCTCACTATCTTGTCCACCCTGTGCATCAGAATATGTTTGCATAACCGTGCACTGATGGTGTAGCTCACAGTTATGCGGCAGAGACTTCATCATATGCACAGGGTGATATGTGTGCCACAGGCATGGGCTGTACCAATGGATGACATCATGTGTGTGTGTAAGGGCCTGTGCATTGACTGGGCATGACTGTGTAGATTGCATGTGGGTGTGGTGGAGCCCTACAGTCGTGTTTGCTGTGTGTGGGTTTGTGTGTACACAGTTCAGTCATCTGTGATGCCTACACGGGTATGCTTGGCAGCCCCAGACTGTACAGTGCAGGTGTTACGGCTCACTGTGTCCGCCTGCGGCGACGTGACCCGTGCCTGCCTGGGGTCGCACGGGCACGACCGGGTGGAGGTGCAGACTGTCCACTCTCCGATGTCACATGTCCGCTGGAAACGTGCCCACGCCGGGCCGCCCAGGCCACGTCCACGTGGCCTGCTCTGTCCTGGTGTGGTTGGTGTAGTAGCAGCTGCACTGCTGCTGCTACCAGCACTGTGTGGGTGGGCATGGGAGGTGGCACGATCACGCTGACCTCCACCAGGTGGTGTTGCTGGCCCGCCCACGCGCGTGCCCTATGCCTCACCCCTACCTGGTGTTCCTGCACGGACAGCCCACGCTCAAGGATGGCCATGCCTCGGTCGAGGATACCAGCCATCTCACCCAATCTCCTATCCAGAACATCGGCAAGATGCTGTTGGGCATTCGCCAATGCCTGGATGTTGTCATTCAAGGAACGGATTGCAGACCTCTGCAGCCTCTGCCCTTCCTGGTTCTGCCGCTCGCACGTGCCTGCGCCGCCATTACAGTCTGGAACATGCGTCTGGTTATACCAGCTGCTGCACCCTGTACGGCAGGTGTATGTCTAGCGGTGCTCCCCCTACGAGCAGCACCTGCCACATGCCTGCGTGGCACTGCACCAGTCATTACACTGGCAACATCATGTGTACCCACACCTTCTGCAGCCACCACACATTCCTGCTCGGTGCCAACAGACGCTGACTGACCGTCATCTATGGGCAACGGTGTTGGGGTATGTGTCGGCATCCGAACCGTGTGCAGGGATGAAGGGGATGTAAGTGTGATGTTCTCCACTGGCACAGTGTCTGCCTGTGATGACCCTGCCTGTGCCTCATGCACATGGTCATCACCACTAGTATCTGTGGGGACACTAGCATCAGATGGACCGCAGGAGGGTAACTCACCTACAGCACCTGTCAATACAAAGACATACCATCGGTTACAATACAGACACACACACACACACACACACACACACACACACACACACACACACACACACACACACACACACACACACACACATCATGCATGTGATAATGCAGGTGGCATGCAGCATTCACACACCACAGACCAGTGAATGTAGACCAGACATTCATAGTGGCAGTATGCACACTGCCCTGGTGGGAACAGTACAACAGGCAGGTGTCTATTAGTAGGCATGCAGTACACACATTCATGGTAGTTTGCATGCATCACCGTGATACACCGTGTGGCCACGGGCGAGTTGACAGTACACATGGCTGCCGACACTATGTCATGTACACCGCAAACATGTGTGGTATCATGTGGACATGTGACGATGGTGTCCCACCGCATGCACCACATCACAACGGCTGTCACGGTGCAGTGTTATGTGTACAGTCTACAGATACAATGTATGGGTAACAGGGATGTCTGTGCAGGTGCGGTTGGTGTGGGCTGTGTACATAGCTGTACAGTGTGGAGCGCGGGCACTGTGCCACTGCACAGTAGCAGGACACAGTTATGTTTCTGTGCGATGCGTGACCTGGACGCATTACATTGCCATGTCTGTAAGTCAGTTCAGCTGCTCAGCAGCACGTGGACATTGGAGGCACCTGTAGTAGCTGTGGAGAGGCATTCCATGTCACTGGTGTACTACATTGATGTCCAGGGGGTCCACTACAGTGATGAGCCCACTATGTGTGTACAGGGTGCAACGGTGACTACCCACTGTGGATGTACTGTGTGGCAACATGCCTGTAGGTATCGACCATGGCCTTGTCTGTCTGGGTCATTGACAATTGTGTGTGGTGGACATCATGCACACGGCCCTGTGGTGGCCCATGTGACATACAACCATACTAGTGTAAGGTGTCACATTCCCTACAGATATGCAGACAGTGTGGATGTCTGCTATGTCGTGCATAGGTCATGTCATGGTGTGAAAATGTTGCAGCCAGACATCCAATTGCATGGGACATGGCATGTGCCATGTCACAACGTGTGCACCCAATGCAGGGGCATAGGTCACATTGGTAACACCTGTGCTCTGGCAAGATCACAGCTCACTATGTGGTACTGTGTGCATACTGCAGAGGCATACCGATGCATACTACACATGCAGCCATTGTGGAACACCTACACCATTGTATGCATAGCTGAATGCACGTAACACACCAATAGGTTGTGTGGTGTCATGCCACTCTACGCTAACAGTTGTATCTACTGTACATGGGTGGTGTGTGTGTCGGGTGGTGCAACCTGTATACCGTGACTGGGGCACACACAGGTGTGCATGTCATGCCTGGACACATGGGGAATATCAATACACCATATCATGCCTTTGACTAGCAACAGACTTACCTGCAACAGACCCTTGTGTTTGCAACACGCCAGACATACCTGTAAAGGGATGACACAAAGGTATACACATTATCCATTACTATCGCCACGGTCAGCACTGTGCATGTCACATCATGCATCTGTGAGTTAGCATGTGCTATGCACATGTCTGCTAACACAACATAGCATACTGTAGTATGCATCTTGTGTGGCCATATACCTGGCATGTATTGCTATATTATGTGTTGTACTATGACACCCACCCCCACGTCGCTTATCATACAAACATGCAACACTGACTTACCAGTCAGCTCCAAGCTCATAGTTCGGGAGACACCCACCTCCACGATGGACGCATGGGTTTCTGCGTGTTGTTCCGTGGGTGTCCCCAGACTGGCCAGAAGCTCCTCCGTGGCTGTGAGTGGGGGCTGGGTTGGTGGCCCACCACCTGTCCCACTTTGTTGTCTGGCGATTGCAGTGGCACGCTGTCTTGCATGCCGGATCAGGTCTGTGCAGTGCCTGCGGATCTGCTGATAAGTGCGGTTGTATCCGCCCAGGCTGTTCACCCTCCTGCACATCTCCTCCCACATCTCCTGTCGCTCCTGTGCCTGCTGTGGCACATGACTGAATAAGACGACATGATTAGTATGGCGGTATGGGATGATCACCTCCTCCTCCTGTCGACTGAAAGCGGAAGCCGAACGTGGCATTATCTGTAAGACATAATGATGGTGGCAGGTCACATTTACACTGCTGTGCTGGCATACTGTTGTAAATACATTGCTATGACAAGTACGACATCTGCACAGTAATCTGTGACAGGCATCGTGGCAGTGACACAGCCAATGTGTTGGCTTCACACCATTGAGCAGTGGGTGTCACATCATATCTGTGTGCCACCCCATCACACTGTACACGCACCATGTAGATGTTAGCCTGCTGTGGACATGTGTACCTGGCTGCACCTGTGTCCATATCACTTGGCATAGGTCCCCATGTGACGTCGGTGCTACTGTTCACCTGGACGCTGTGTATATGTCAGTACACATCACGTCTGTAGTCATTGTGAACGCCAGCAGTGGCACTGTACACATACACATGGACACCTGCACATGCATGTGTTGTGCCATGTACATCCACACAGCACTGTACGGGTGTTGGACAATCTTGCCACAGCTCACCTGTGTTGCACATGTGATAGACATAGGGCAATGTGTAACCATGACACATTAGCAGGAAAGGCCATGCATAGCATGTACACACACATTGTCCAGAGCATCACACAGCACCTGTAACACCACAGGGTGCATCACCGCCACATTACTGCTGTGTATGGTTGATAGTGAGAGTGCCTTTTGTCCATTGCACCATGTAGGATCAGGATAGCTCATGCAGTCTTGCTGGGCAGGTCTGCATGGTATGGCAGGGTATGCCACATACATGGCACTGGGTTGTGATCCACCTGGGGGTTGATGATATTGGCAGGGTGGCTGTCCATTCCATATGTCATTGCTATGTGTATATGGACATTCAACATGTCTATCGCCATGGTGTGGACACTGGCCTCAAGCGAGGTATGCTGCACGCTGCTTGCTGAGGGTGTGTCTGGTGCATGCAGGTATCACACATCCATGCATACACTGTAACCCTGTCAGGTGCTATGTGCTGGGATATTGATCAACACAGTGCTGTATGTGGACACACACCGCTATCCCGCACATGGATGGTTGCCTGCACTGATGTGGGTACCACATATGTGTACATCCAGTGCCTGCTGCCACCCCCATGTCTGCTGCTGCACTACACACCGCCATCCCTCCTTCTGTGAATGTGGTGTTGGGCACAGCATAGGTATCCATGTATGGGGACAGGGATGTTCACATAGCAGGGTCACTGATGGTATCGTCGATCTGACCATACACGATGACGCACCCCTCACACATACAACCCATTCATATTGTTGTTCACAACGGTGACACAGCTATATTGCTATGCCGGAGACATTCACAGCCATACATACACAGATGCATGCACGACCATCTGTGGCATGGCCTGGACTATTGGTGTGGTTCAGCACATAACATGTTTGACTGCAGCTGGCGAGACCTACTGTGCACATGTCTACACGGTAAGCCTGTTCTACAGTAGGCATCTGTGATGTGCTGTGCACATCTCATATCTGCACATTTGGTTGGTGTCCATCGGTCCACGGGCCAGTGGTGGGACACACAGGTATGTTGCTGAACATATATGCATGCAACCCTGTACAGCTGTAACACTAGCCTCTCAGATGCTCATGTGTCGTGGACGTGAACACCGTACACACACATGTGGTTGTGGGCTGCCGCCCATACCCATCTCCTCCTGTGGGTTGCTATCATCCCACACACTCCTTGTATTGTATGTTCAGGCTATGCACCTATGTGGGGCTTGTGGGCATGCAATACGATACTATATGCCTTTGCACCCATCACAGACAATGTCACACAGGTACACCGGCAGCCGTACACGTCACAGCTTGTTGTCAGCACATCACATGTGGTACACACATAACACATATCCTGTGGGACATGGTCAATTGTACGGGCATGTCCAGCGGTCACATGCCACAGCTACCCCTACATGACGGCTATGCAGGACATGTGTCTGTACAGCTACTGTCACATGTACACTTGCAATGCCCCCCTACCTACATCACATGGTACTACCTGTGGGGTATGTGCGTCTGCATCCATGCTATGGCCATAGATGACAATTGTACATCAATATGTGCAACATACCTCATTGGGGGTTGTCATGTGCACATGTTCCACGTGTCAATGCATTGTTTGTGTCTGTTGGGCAGTCGTTGTTGTGCATGGTTTACATGGCTGCCATAGCGTACTGTGTGTGATTCCAGGTACTTCATTGGGCTACCAGCATTGTACATTTCCACATCACATTCCAGCCATCATGTAGCCATCTTAGATGACAGTGGGAGGTGTTCCGCCATGTGCACATATGTCACACAGTACGAGGGTGACTGACACACATTGTCAGGACTGGGTTCTGACTGCTGTGGATGTGTGTACTGGTGTTGACAACCATGACTGCGCCAGATGGTGTCATCTGGATGTGTAACATTCAGAACACACACCTACATTCACATAGCAGCACATCATCCACGACAATGGACATTCCTGCATGAACACTGTGTACGGTATGTCTGTATGACCACTGCATATATCACTGGTAGCCACCAGCATGACTGCCTACAACAGCAGTGTGTATCCTGTGCAAACATGGGTTACACCTGTCACAACACACCTGTGTCAGATGGCCCTGTAGTGGGTGACAGTGCAGTTCCATACATCATGTAACAGTATACATCGTGCACCAGTATGTTGCAGACATGTGAACGGCTGTGCTACTCGACATATGCACACATGACACATCACCTGGTACACCGTGTCTGCCTTGCCACCTGCTATTGTGACCACCCTGTGATGACATTGTACAGCCCACATGGACTGGGACATGTGATGGCTCAATGGTGAATTAACCCTCCGGTGTGTGTCTAGCCAGGTGTCCAGTAGCCAGTGGTCTGCACGCAGGGATACTGTACATTGGCCTACTCTGTCACTGGGACTGTTGACTATGGTCATACTGTACTTATGCAGGCATGTGGTGTTTGTCCAGTCTGATAGTCGTGTTCAACCACACTACCGTGGCACACATGACCTGTGGACATCTGCCTAAGGTGTGCAGCCCACATGTACATCTTCACATGCTATGCTGCCTGTGCAGCGGTGTCACATGTCTGTCTCCGGCAGGGCTGTCACAGGTAGGCACAGCATGCAGTGATGTATGACAATGCTTACAGCCTCCACTGTGCTGTACACAAGCACTGCACACACAGTACGGCACGCATGTCATTTATCTGCAGTGCCTGGGACCTGCCTCCATGCCCTACACGGCACACCTGCCAGTCCAGATTGTACACAGATCATACCTCCCAGGCACATACCTAGACTGCAACACACACGGGTGGGTGGTTCCCACACCACACAGTGATTTACACACATACTGTATATTCCCGAGACACATTGCATCATAGGTAATCCATGTTCAGATACCCATGTTTGTGACCGCTACGCACATTGTGACACGCGACGGTGAATACACTGTACACCACAGGTTACATGCTGGCCATGTTGGCATACTGTACATTGCACCTGGGACAGTTGCTACTGCCATGTATTGACAGCAACACGCACTTCCCTAGTATGGACTCCCATGTACCCACACATGCTTGGCCATGCAATACGCATAGCTGGGTGACACATTACACGACACATACCATACCTACACTACCCTCGGCATGCACCACACCTCCATGTGTCTGTGTGCTATGCCTACACACATCCCCCCTCTGTTTGCTGAACATCCATGCTTCTCAGCCCTGCTAGCCACACCCTAGACACATGACCATCGCAGCATGCATGGTACATACGCTCTACAGCCGGTACTACCGACATCCACTGACAGAGGTAGTTGATGGCATGGCACCCCGTACGATGGACAGTCTACGTGACTATGCCAACACATATCACAGTGCACTTCCGCTACATTTACGCACTGGTAGGGACCATGCTATTCCACACAGAGACATGGTGGTACTGGCCTTTTCACAGACGCCACAGTGGTATTCCTGTTCCATGCACACGTGCTGTATGGGCACATGTGCAGGCTGTTGCACGGTAGTTATGTTCACATGTGTGTGGTGTGTCACTTGACAGTCATGGTGTGTCCTCATGGTGCATCACATAGCAGCTAGCTACCTACACATGACTGCCATACATTGCAGTGTGGGCCCTCACGCAGTGTGGTGGTATGTCTCTGCTGTTTGGCTACATCCACATTCAATGCAGCATACAACACTCATGCAGGCATTGCCAACACAGATGTTGCTGGCATCGTGCCTGCCAATGGGGTACCTACCAACAATACACACTCTCACTCACTACAGGGTTCCAATCCATGGCTGGACATTGTATTAACCCTGTGGACACATACATAGTACTGCCATGCACACGTTATGTCCGAGAACACGGTCCCAATGTCACCTCCGATCTCCGTAGTTGTTGTATCCCGCCAACCTGGCTGTTACATGTCTCTGCAGCAGCACACTGCATTGACTGCTAGCCCATTCATGTACGCTGTGTACCCTGACCACCACACTACCACATCTATCACACTACACATGGGTGGTACTGCATTGCACGTATGGGGCTGCATTTGTACACCCATGACTGGGCCATTCAGTATGGCACTGGGCCACATCCTCACATACATGCTTCACACACTCATTGACGACCTCCATGCCTTCACTGGCACCCTTGTTGGGCTTCTGTGCCACAGCACACCACATCCACATGCTGGCCACCTGTCATACCATTGCATGGGTGGTTCGTGTGGTACAGAGGGTATCAAATCAGACATTATCCGCTCTTTGCCCTTCAGCGCCATTCCACTTTATGGTATTGCCAATGTACACATCCAGCATCACATCGCACTTATGTCTCAGGATGTTACGCCATGTGCCTCCTGTACAGGTCACACAGTGGTGCAGGCATATCATGCTAACTACAACAAGTCAGGTACGTGTGACATTGCACAGTCCTCAGTCATGTGGCCCCTCATGCTCACTATTTGCTTACATACACTACATGCTGTCACAGAGTATTGTCCATGCCTACATATACCACATCTACATACCTGGCAGCATTCTAGCTCATCCTACTCATATTGCTAACAACCATACAGGTGTCAGTGTGGCAGATATATCATGTAGATATCACTGCATCAGTTACATCACACATAGTGCATACACATCACCTTTGCATAGTGACAGTCATGCAGTGTGTATCACATGGATACTGTCCCTATACATGCATATCACATTGTACATGGTTGCTGTACACACACATGCCCCACATGGTGCTGTGGTTGCCATATTCCACTATGGCATGGGTACACATGTGCAGGGCCACACATTTCTGGACCGTATGTCTAGCTGATACATTGGGTGCCCTTGTACCTGTGCCATACACACATGTACACGCAGGCAGTGTTACAATAACACATATGTGGTGTACCTTACACAATGGATACAACTTTACATGTCTCAGTATAGTCATGCCGTGATGTCTACCTGGCTCAGACAGTTTACATATGCAAATGACAGTCATGAAACACATCTGTACTCACCTGCATACCACTAACACATGGGTGTCATCTACTCTGCCATGGGCCATGTTCTCCAGATTACTGATGCATGTAGTACTCCTACATGGCGCTTGCAGTGGGCAGGGTGGCAGCAGCACTCCTGCATGTGTGCACACATGCCACATTGCTCAGCCTGGGCATCTGTGTGACCTCCACAGACTGGACACACACCGTGCTGTGGGACATAGGTCCTGTGCACATCCCACAGGGACACACTGTGTCACTAGTCATGTGATAGCTCCCTTGCTGGTAGGGTGACACAGACCCATGGTACCACCACAGCGGAAGTACTGTATAGACATACAGTTGACATCCACCTCTGCCGTTCAGTGGACACTACCATGATGGGGGTGACACTACTGTGTACATTGCACATGTGTTTACACACGGCCCTGACGGACATCATTGTTGCATACATTGCACCTGCTACGGAACGTTTGGACATGGTTACTTGCTGTTCCCTCCATTTCGGGACCTATTCTGCTACTACTCTGTCCCATATGTGCAGGCCATACATATCGTGTTTATGTACATAACATTAGGCCATCCCTCCATCATGCATGCTATGCCTGTGATACTGTCTATGATTTCTGAACATATCCATCATGACAGCTTTGCATTACACATATTTGACATAGTCACCCCTACTGCGAGGGATACGTGCACGCCAGCGCACATTCCGTATGACATCGACGGTATATGCCCATGCACATGTGTGCTGTGACACTATACATACATGTCCTATCCCCTGCTGTGGCACTTCATTGTTCGACATCCACTGACAGCATCAGCGTGGGTGGTGGCATTGTTCTGTGTTTGGAATCCCTATGGCGGACCTTGGGTTATCACGGCTATGTACATGTTGTCCCACTGCTGTGCACACGCTGTCCACAGTCGTAGGTATGCTCCGCGGCTTAGCATTACATAACCACCTTTCACCACTCTCTGCCTGATGGACAGGTATCTTTACTTACACACATCGTTCACATACAGTGCAGATTAGTCATACGTATCATGCGTTACACACCAGTACATCTCGTGGGTTCGACATACCTTTCCGGCCTTTGCTTCTGTATTCGCCAATATTTACCTCTAACTCCTTGCTTTCGATTCACTTTGTGTTCGGTATGAACATACGGGTTGAATATCCAGGAGTCTTCCTTTATTCGCCGTCACCTGAGGCATGTGGGTTCATCACGCCAATAGCTGTTCCTCGGTGTGTAGTTATGCGCATATCACTGGTGATCCTCCTCCATTCGTGACGCTACCGCAAACTAGGCCATGGTTCATTCCTCGTGTGGCCGTTGGTTATTTGCACTACCTTCGTGGGGATGGTATGTCTTGTATCATGTTTGTGTGACTGCATACGCTATGTGTGGTGTCAGGTACATTACGCTGTGGTGTTAGCCGTGGATTGTGTGTGTTGGGTATGGTATTCTGTTCGACATGTGGGTGTCCGTGTCCTGGCGGCGTCTGTCGATGGCGTTGTGCATTCAGATGTGTAACATAGCTGTTATATTCCTGTACACAACGGATGCAAGGATGCATCAGCTGCTGCTAGTGTTTCCCACGCGGCTTGTTGCGGGTATGCCGCTATCATTGACTGCCTGTATGTTTTTGCTACGGTTTTGGCTGTTATCCCTTTGATATGTGTGATGGGGTATATCTGCGGATGTGGGTGACGGGTACGGGGTGTGGGTCTTGCATTTATACATACAAGATATGCTTGTGTGTGTGCTCCATCCCTGCTTGGGGAGCTGCAGGTTACCTGTCTGTTGTTCTGGGAATGTTTGTTTTGTTGATGTCGTGTGGTGTCGGTATCGCCTGCATGTGTGCTTCCTGCACATCCTCCTCCTTCACATCGGTTATATATCTGCGGATGTTCGTCCGTGCCTACTATCCATTGGCATTTTGTCACTGATAGTTACGGTGATTGTGGTCCTGTACCTGGGACGGCCTGTATGCTACCGGTAGCCTCCTATTCGTGTGGCGCTTGCTTACTTAACAGTCGTGGAACACACAGCGGTATATACGGGACCGTAAGTGTACACGATCGGTGCCGGATAGCACATTCAGATTTTCGCCGTACATGCCTGATGCTGTGTAACGTTGCCGACGTATCGTGTTGAGTCTACCATATGGCCGCCATACATACGGTCATGGTTTGTACATGCGCCCTTTGCATCTCCTGTTGGCTATGGCCCTGTGGTACATTCTGGGACATTTCCGCTTTGCATCGTTTTACGTCGCCACGCGCCTAGCCACTGAGGAGATGTCAGTACTACTTTGTGGGTACTGCTGTACATACGCCTATGGTTCCTGTACTGTATGCCTATGCATGTTATTACACTCCGCCTGTGACATGTCACCTACATACACATTTTACAGTGGCACACACATTACACACACACAGCGGAACACACGACAACCTCACCTCACACATACACATATTGCCGCCATAGCTCTCAACCTTCCATTTCCAAAATGAGGAACACACACATTCATAATGTGGAACAAATGGGCAAAATGTAAAACACATACTAATGGCTTACTAACAACTTCAGCTAAGAAGGTCATAGGATGGTTAAAATATGCTGATTTACTTACAAAGAAGAACCTTTAATGAATTACTATGATTAATTTCTATTTACCAGGATTTCATTTAAATACATTCCTAACAATGAATGTGTGACAGACTCTTTCAATGTGGAACATTGAGGAACTGCGAGGAACATGAACTGTTTTAGACCCCAAATGAGGTACGTTCCTCATAATGACGCACACTTGACAGGTATGATTGCCGCCGCACCGACGGTTGCACACACTACCTACGCTGGTCGCATCGCCGCGGCGTGTGTACCTCCGCACTCATATCCTATGGATATGACACGCATATCCCGCTACTGTACCGTGGCCTGGCGATCGTCCCGACCGCGGATATGTATTGATGCAGGTTGACATTTCCATGGCTGGCGCTCCTGCTCTGCCCACCCTCCCGGATGATCGGGTTGTCGCTCACTATGTTTACTATGTGGAGATTTTGCGCCTTACTTATCTGTAAACTTCCATCCCTGGGTTCCATATTAACCTGTTGTACTTTATATCTGTGTATGTGTACATATATTTCTACGTGTGTACTGATATCTATTTCCGTATCTGTGTATGCACATAAGTACATATGTAGTCGACTTGCGGCGACAGTGGCAGCATACGGCTACACGCCTACTGTAGAACCGGTGTTCGGATGAGGTGTTGGTGTTCCATGCTCTGCTGGCTATTGGGTGTGCAGTGTTTGGGTGGTGCCATTGTTGGAGACTCACATAGGTCCGCCCATACGGTAGACATTACGGGCGGACATGTTTGTGTGGCGCCCATTTCACTGTGTGTGCAGGTAAGGAGGTGTCAGTCCATGGGGCCTACGCTGTCAAAGTATGTGCTATGCCCTCTTTGCCAGGGCGTAGGCATATTGGGTACGCCTCCGCCTACCTACTGGGGCTGGCACAGTGTGTTCATGGCGCTGAACGCCCTGTGCCTGTGCTTGCCTTGGCAGTTGTGGCGGGCTTGGTGGCCCTACACCATTATGTCCCTGCAGCAGCTGTTTCCGCAGAATCATATTGTGTAGCATACAACATACTATGAATATGTGGGCACATGTGCCTGGAGAGTACTGCAAGGCTCCACCGGATGTATCCAAGCACCGGAACCGTGATTTCAACATCCCAAACACACGCCTATGATTATTCTGGTTTGTGCGTGTGCCTCATTATGGCGTTCTTGCATGTGTGTGTGTGCATTTCTGATGGGTGTCATCATCCACGGCTCCAGTGCATAGCCAGCATCCCCCACAAGGTGACCTTGTGTGATGTCCCCGCTGGCTAATACCTGATACAGCTGTGAGGCATGCCAGATATGGGAGTCGTGGTAGCTTCCAGGGCTGCCAGCACACACATCCATGATAATGCCCTGCGCATTGCACATGACCTGGCAATTGATGGAGGGGTATCCCTTGCGGTTTATGTAGCATCTACCCTGCTCCCCGGGCGGTGACTTGATTTCTATGTGCGTACAGTCTATCGCACCCAGTACCTCCGGGTATTGTGCCACACGGTGGAAGTGGCGCATATTGCTAGCCAACTCCTCCTGAGATCTGGGGAAGTTTATATACTCATGGGCATGTCATAACATGGCATCCAGGAACTGGTGTAGTACCCTGGATGCTGATGCCTGTGAGATACCCATTATATCCCCGGTTGGCCTTTGAAAGGTACCTGTAGCCAGTATTCGCAAGCTCACACATACCTTTGTGTCCACTGGGATGGGCTCCTCTCTGTTGTCTCTTGTTCTCAGGCGTGGCCGGCACAGCTCCACTATTTGCTGTAACGTGTCCCTGTCCACCCTGTAGCGCTCTACTATCTCCAGGTCTTGCAGCCCCTGGTAGGTCACCCTTGGTCTGAACACTCTCCTTCTCCTATGAGGCCTACGGTAGTTGTCGGCACCTCCTCCACAACTCCGTCTGTCTCTGACACATACCTATGCATCACAGCCACGGCGGCACCCAACATATACATATTAAAAGTTCCCCGTGTGTTTACACCCTACGGTGCGGTGCTGTGTGTTGTGTGCATTCACACTTTATACTGTTGTGCTGTATACCCGGTGATGTCATTGGGTGTGTCTGTGCAGCCGTATCTGTGGATTATCTTCGGTGTTTTACCGTTGCAACTGCAACGGTATTGCCTTTAGTGTTACATTACAGTTGCCTGCATTGGCTTAGCTTTGCATCTTAGATTACTGTTTCTGCACGTTGCACCTACTATTGCCTGCAGTGCATCCTGCAGGCACATGGCATATGATGCATTTTGTCTGCCGCCGCCGTTATGCTACCTCTGTACTTGGCTGTGCTATTTCGGTTCTTTGCTCTTTGCATTTCTACTACATCCCCTACTATCTTTGCATTCCTATGCCTCCCATTTCCCGTTATGCAGGGGTCTGCATGCAGAGATGTCAGCTGCCGCCGTTTGCCCTTCCTGGATTGATTGGTGTTGATTGCTCATTACGGCTCCAATTACACTGCTTCCGCATTTCCTCATATTCTCCGCATTACCTTCCTATATCCGTGGTTGTTGACGGGAGGCCGCCACATGACTGGGTTGGGGAACGAGTCATCCTCGCGGCACATGCATCTATGTCGGCATTATGTACTCTCAGCGCATCTATTTCCTCACACGCCGATCCTGCTGCTGTGATGTGCATTGTACAGCCCATGTTTGCTGGCCTCCAATGTGCTTCCTCCTACAGTGGCACACCCTCTGCGATTGACATGTATCCCGTAGGCCACTCCTCGGTGTACTACCGCTGCACCGTTTGCTCCATCCTTACACCGGCGCCGGTTTTGCGATTCACTATTATCTGCCTCATTTGCATGGCATTGACTGCTAATACATGGTTACGGCGCCGAACACTGCCGCCACTCCTTGACAACCCTTGCGCTGGGGTTGAGGCTTTCCATACATACTATGGTGTGTGGTGGCTGTGCAGCTGATGTGTATTATACTGCTCTTTTAGGACATTCTCCTATTATTTGTTTTGCACCTTCTGTGCACATATCCAGGGGTTCTGCTGTGGTTTCTGCATACATAACATTTATGTCATTATTTACAGTTTGTGCATGTTTTCTTTGGACATTCTCGGTGCCTTTCGCCATTGGCATATTGCACCTGTATGATACCTGACGTTGACAGCCTTCCATTACTCCTTGGTCATGTTTGGCTAAATGTAAACCGCTTTTTGGTTTACATTGCCGCGTTCTTACGCTTACGCCTGCCCAACTTCGTGGATCGCTATTTGCCTTCATTTGCATGGTGCAATACCGCACACAGTGTGATTAGCATACCTACGCCGGGCGGCGAGGTCCGCGCGCCGGTAGTGCACGTGGGATTGATTCATACCTGAATCGCTCGGTGGCCATATTTGGCTTTATAACGCCGACGCTATGCGGGCGCCTGGCGCAAGGTTCATGAATCCCGGGGCAAGACTATATATTCCCCATTCTGAAAGAGGTATGGGCCTCCTTGAAACTGATTACATGTATAGATCTGCATTTGTGGGATGGCATAGATATTTGCTGACCTCACAAGACCCAAATGTAATGAAATTTATTATTTATTTAGTTAGTTAGTTAAATATGTATTTATGTTTGTTGACCGGGAAAGTCCACTGAGTCAGAAACCCATTTTCAGTGGAGGCACGGGGAAAAAGCTGCACGTTAAATTTAGTTTACACAGAGTTGCAAATTACAGTTTTACAATAAAGAGAATATACATAGTTTAGCCTCATACAATGTAAAATTACTAATAAAACAGACTAAGGAATTTTATACAGTTGAGTCTGGAAAATGACAAGTTTGGATAAATCATAATAACATGGTATATACCAGTCATTTAGAGGTTTTTTTTTTTTTTTTTTTTTTTTTTTTTAGGAGAGAGGGTAAGACAGTAGAGTCTACGATATGCAAGTTTTGAAACATGAGAAGAATAAGTCTAAAATGACTTCCCTTCTTAGTTTAGCAGAAGCATATTGGCATCAAGTGGGGATGAAAATCAAACCAGAAGTAGATAAAAAACAGGCAGCAACTGAATCTGCCAAAAAAACAAAAGAAAGAATATACATTTAAAGATTAGAAGAGAAGGCAAGAAATATGGAAAATGCATAAATATAGTTGCAAGTATAAAAAACTCTTGGAACAACCTCAAGTTGATCAGGATCGAATGCAGGAATGGTTAAGGAGAGGTGAATTTAAACCAAAAGACAAAAGGTTAATATTGGCGGCCCAAGATAATGAAGTACAAACATGTTGGTTTACAAAGTCCATTGAACATGTGGGAGAAACAGACAAATGTAGGTTTTGTAAAGCAGAACTGGAAACGTTACACATCTTGTTGATGGTTGTGATATATAAATGGTAGAAGGACTGTGTACTGAAAGGCATAATAATGTGGCAAGAGTGTTGCATTGGGGATTGTGCAAACATTATAACATTGAGGTAGCTGAAAAACGTTGGAAACATGAGCCACAAAATGTTATAGAAAATGATGAAGTTTGTATCACATGGGATCACCCATTACCAACAATTCAAATAATGGATATGAGAAAACCAGATATATTAGTCCATGAAAAGAAGACAAAAGTAGCATTGATCATTAAAATTTCCAAGCCCAGTGACTACAGTGTCTTACATACAGAGAGACACAAAGTCTTAAAATACCAGGATTTGCAGGCAGAAAGAAGGCAATGTGGAAGGATACCTAGACAGTTCCAATAGTAGTAGGAGTAATGGGTCTTACAAAAAAGAATTTACAGTCATACTTAAATATGTTACCAATACATATAACTCCATATGGATTGCAGAAGGAGTCACTTTTTGCTAACATCATAGGTTCATAGGTTCATAGATTAAAACAATACTAATTTCATGAACTTTAATCATACTTTGACTTAAGAATGGGGTCCATTCCTGTCATGGTATTAGAAACCCAAAAGACTTGGAGAAATTAAAAAAAGAGAGGAGGTATTTCTCATCTGGTGCTAAAAGGATAATTGTTGAAGCCCCCCCCCATATTGGTATGTGCAATTGCATTCTGCCTCACCTTACTTGTAGCACATCCTGCTGTATCATTTGTCTTTTTTCTTGTACTGTATTGTGTGGTTTCTTTCACTGACTGCACTGATGTCCAGGACAGCTTGATTCCAGGTTGCTATCCTCTCAGCCATCATACAACACACAGCATATGCTTAAACTAAACAGTTTTTGAAGCGAGTTCACTAAGTTTGCATCATTTTGAAGTGTTTCGTATTAATTTACAATATTTCTATTATTTTTTCTTACTTTAAAAAGTCAGCTCTTTCCTAAGTAATTTGCCACCAAATTTGAGTAATGGCAAGTTATTATCATTTTGTTAAACTATTTCAGGAAAATTCAGGTCCATTTATGCACTTTGTATGCAAATTAGGCATTTTTATCTTTATGTCCATGAATTGCAGTAATACATGAATGTGTATGGCCACTTATTCTCATAAATCACTCTCAGCAACTCATGCCCACAGCCTCTGGTTCGGGTGAACATGCTGGAGACAGAACCAGAGTCTGCAGTAATCCTCAGCAGTACCTAGCATGCCACGAGAATGAATGGGTAGCCTGAGATGTGCTTAAAACTGAATATGTTTAGAAAAAGCAAAACTGAGTCATGTGCATGTGAATATGCACAACCATAAAGCATAATCCCTGCCCATCCAACATCATCTAGCTCATTTTACCAACTCAAAGCAGTCAACATTTAATAAAAGTTGATATTCACACAGGTTATTTATTTCTGCAAAAAGACCCCCCCCCCCCCAAAAAAAGAACCATTAATACTGCTGTGCACTGCATGAGGCATGAACAAATAAAATCCAGGCATAATACTTCAAAAAGGTAGCTAAGACAATACATAGTGCAGTAGCAAAAATAATATGAAAAAAATGATGATTGCATAACCAGTTTTATCCACCATATAATGAAATGTGACTGCATTCTTTATAATGGCAGTGACAAAACATTTTTGGTCCAACCTAACTTGCCAACAATAACAGTACCTTGTCTAATGCTCCTGTTGGTTAAATGAGTTTGGTTATGATGATGTCACATCCCAGAGGAGTGGTCCCAAACCTATCAACCACAGCTCTGCTCATACATTTCCTCATTTTGATACTGGCACTTCTAATGATACCAATACCTGTGAAGTTATGATGGTGTGCTCTGAGCTGATCAGATAAGGTGACCAATATTATAGTCTACCATCTTAGTGACTCATACATACCTGAATGAGATCCAGGTGTGCATAATGGGGGGGGGCGGTTGAAGAAGAAGATTTATATTTGGGGCCTTCCAAAATGACTGCACATTGAGTAACAGCTTATTTCTAACACTTGCAGTGTGAAAACAGAAACTCAGCAGAGAAGGGCAGTAGACTAGTGTTTAATGGGTAAATTTCAGTAATTAGCTAGTAAATGCACTGCCTGGATGCCAAGAATAAATACAGAAGACCTGGAAAACAATCGGCTAAAAAAAGAGAGGAAGAAACACTGACTGGGAAAGGTTCTGCAATTCTTCAGCAAAAAGCAATGCAGCCTTCAGACATGACTTACAATAATCTACAGTAAAATATATGACAACTGCATACAGGCCTGGTCAGAATAAAAAAAACACTGATGGAGTATATCAACACAAACAGCAAAAGGCTGGAAAAAATGGAAGAAGCTTTAAACAGATATTCAGATGAGATGATAAAGCTGCAAAAATCAGAGGTTGAAATGAAGAAAAGGCTGGCTGAACATGAGACTACTCAGGAAGAGATATTTCAAAAAATAATAGTTAGAGGACAGAGCACATAGGGAAAACCTGAGATTTTAAGCTGCACCAATGAAGCTGGAAAGAACAGACTGCATTAATTTTATGAATGCACAAATAAGCAACTGGACTGGTATTCCACAGCAGGGGTTGTTAGTTGAAAGGGCACATCATGTTTATGACCAAACCTGGCTAGAAGAAAATAAACTAGACCTTTAATAGTAATGATGCAATCCTACCAGCAGAAGGAATTGATTCTTACAAAACTGTGGCAGAAGAACAAAGTACTAAAAGTGGGAGACAGCAGAGTGTTTTTGGAGAATGATTACTCATTGTACACCAGACAGAAAAGGAGCAAATTTATTCCACTTTTCAGGGAATGTTGAGATGCAGGTATGAGATTCAAACGGATGCACCCAGCTGTCTTCAAGGTATTCTGCCCTGGAGGGACAAAATAATTTTTTAATGAAGTACATGCTAAGGATGAAATACAAAAGCTTGTCCAGCAAAAAGTAAGCTGTGAAACAGAAGGTGATTCTGCTTCTTCTTTTTCTGGTAATAAAGACCACAGAGGGACTGTAACTGTGAAACCTTTTCAAAAATTTCAAAGGAAAATGTTGGAGAGAAGGAAGGGTGCATGAGAGTTGACTAGATGAATCAAGAGTATGTTGGAAATGAAGCAGAGACAGGATTTTGGAGATTTAATATGGGATTACAATGCAATAATTATATTTGTGAAATATGACAAAACATGAAAGTCTGGAAATATTGGACTTTTTTAGAATTTGTTGGAGTTGTGGGGTACTCTAAACCATATGCTCTACTTCATGTCATTAATGTTCAGAAAACTGCTTTGGGGAGGGGAAAAGGAAAGAGAAAGTTAACTGCAAATAATTTTTTCTTAAATAGTACTGATTTTGTGGCACATGGTTTTCTTTACATGAAATAAAATAACATTTTTTTAATTTATTTTTAAGTATAATGCAGATTGTAAACAGGTGCTGCTGTTCTTTTTTATTTCTCTCTTCTTCTCTCTTTCTTTGTGTTCAGTTTTAAGAAATGTAGGCACTGCAATATAAAAATGAGCCTGATTGAAAAGCATGATCAAAGAAAAAGTAATGTGCTTTTTCCTATTTTTGCATGGGGGAATGACTGGATTACAGACCTTAGACTGATTTAGTAACAAGTTTTAAGACAGAGCAAGTAAATGAAAAAGAACAATGAATATTACAGGACTGTTTTCTAGCAAATGCATGTATATTCAGCAACAATTCTGCAACTGGTTTCCATGAGAACAATCTGATAAAGAGAAACTGTCTGCCTGGTTCTCATGTCCCCATGGAGACAATTTGATAAAGAGAAACTGGATACAGTCTGGTGGAGAGTGATTGGCTGAAGGGAAAATAAAGAGAAATTGGATGGGTGATAATGTTCTCTGAAAACATTCAGAGGTTTTCCCAAGGCAGATAATGTTCTCTGAAAGCCTTCAGGGGCTTTCCCAAGGTAGTTAATATTTTCTTAAAGCACTCAGGTATTTTCCCAGCTGGGAGAGCTGTAAATATAAGACAAAACCAATCAGCACTTAGTAGAAGCACAGGCTGCACCATGTGTCTTAGCATGGATAACCTTTCTTTTAGGTTCAGAGTGTGGCTGTCAGTTTGAGACTTTTCTTACTATTAGGAGGGTAAAACTTCAATATTTGAAGGTGTACATAGTTTGTGTGTTAGTATCAAGTTAATAGTTTTTTAGGGGGGTTGGGAGTGTGGTTTTTTTTTGTTTTGTTTGAGGGCTTTCAATAAAACAAAACATTGTATAAGCTGTATCATGGGCTCAAATGTTTATGACAAGAAACAACTGTATAAAAGTTCAACTGCCAAACAGTTTATGCATGTAATATAAAAGCTGGAACTAGACACTTAACAAAAAAGGTGTTATACATAAAAGGTGGGAATAAAAACTTTTAATACAATGATGCTTTCTGAATGTTTTTTAAATCTAATCAGCCTCACAGATAAATACAAAAAAGAAAGAGTAGTGAAGTGTATTAAAATGCAGAGTGCAAATAGCTATGTTGCAGGAGACACACCTAGAAAGAACTGAACAAGTGAATTTGTTAAAGAAAGGTTTTCAGGATGGTTATTCAATGGAATATCTGGGACAAAGGAATAGAGGAGTACTTATATTAATTTCAAGATTAACTGTAATAGTGATAGAAGAAGGTAAAAAAGATAATGATAGCAGATTTGTAGTGCAAAGGGGCTACTGGCAAGGGAGGAGGATTATACTGGCATGCATTTATATTCCACCTAAAACTGCTATAATGGAGCTTAAGAAAATTCTGGGAGAAATAATCAGTTTTCAGCAAAGAATATTCATTATAGGTGGGGACTGGAATTTGATTTGCAGCAGTGAAGATGTGTCTGGTGGGCCCAGAAGGGAGAATATAACAAAGGAGGGTAGATTTTTGAAGAAATGTATGAAAATATTTGACATGGAAGATATGAATTCAGTAATAGGAGTTTGGAGTGAATTTACATACTATTCCCTAAGATATAAAAACTGGTCTAGGCTAGGCAGAATTTACATTTCACAGGAACATGTGCATTTAATTGAAGACCTTGATACTCACCCAATAACTATTTTCGATCTTGTGCCAATAATAGCTAAAATAAAAGCACAGGATAATGAAATAAAAATGAGATATTGGTGTTTTCCCACCTATCTGTTCAAAATAGAAAAATTTAAGGAATAGGTAGTGGAGATTATCCAGGAACTGTTAGAGAGGATAGAAATTTCTTCTGAAACTATTGCTACAGAGCGGGATAAAATTAAGGTGGAATTTAAAAGAAGGGTTGAAATAACAAAAAGGGAGCTATGGTTAAGAAGTAAAACTTATTTAGAGGGACTGACAAGTGTTAAAGTATTACAGAATAGGAGGAATCTCGCAGAACAAGAAGAGGATCAGCTGACAGAAAATAAGGGATTACCTTGATAATATTTACAAGTTTAGAAAGGTTGCTATTAAGCAACTGTTTTTTGATACTAACATTAGAGCTCTGGAATTTGTTGGAGAAAACTGGCAAAAGAACCAAGGTATTGGTAGCAAATAATGAAATATGGAAAGATGATAGAATAGGAAGACACCAAGTATTTATTTGGACTGCAGGTTAGAGGTTGCCTTCCCTAGCAGGGATTGATATCAGAGTATAGGCAAAGAGAAAGAAATAAGGGGTAGTAAATGAAAAACCAACACTGGTAGAGTTTTTAGTAAAATCCAGAACATAAGCTGCCATTAAAAAATGAAAAATAGTAGAGCATATAAAATATTGCATGATAACTATAAGAATCAATCAGAGGAGGTTAGAAAGGATTGGGAAGAAAATCTAGATAAGTAATTCACAAAGAAACAATGGGAGGATATATGTATGTCTCCCAAATATTTAACAAATATTTAACAAAATGTAGACGATTTAGGATTTTTGCCAGGAAGTGTTTGCATAGATATTTCTATAGCCCCAAGTAGACTCCAGAGAATTTTTCCTCAGCCAGACAGCAAATGTTGGAGGTATAATGGGGAAGAAAGAGGTAATTGGGAACATATTTTCTGGGAGTGTGGTGAATTGGTGGACTTTAAGGATTCCCTGTGAGATGCACTGTCAGAGATGCTGGGTGGGCAGATTAGTCTGACGATGGAGATGATTTTTCTGAGCTATAATACAAAATTGGAATTGCCTAGGCATGGTAAGGCCTTGCTGTGTCTAATAAAGGTGGCTGCCAAAAAAGCAATTACTAGAAAATGGAAATCAAAACCTAAAGTAGCTATACTAAAAGTAGTGAATATAGTAACAGAGATAAACAACTGGAACTGAGATCTTTAGTACAGGGTAAGAGCAAACTACACAGGAAAAATCGGAATTGTGAGAACAATATATACAAGGGAAGAATGAGGTTTAAAAGTCATCAGGACTTAAATAAGCTATGCAATGTTTGACTGAAAAAGATTGAGTAGATTATAAGGGATGTATAATGTTTGCAAATGGGAGTATGTCAATATTGATTGTGATGTAAAATGCTTGCAACTAGGATTGTGTTGGTGTGATTTGTTTTCATTTGTATAAATGTATGATTGCCTATGTAGTAAAGTGATGGTTTAATAAAAATGTTTCTTGCTTAAATACAGGCAGGAATTGCATAATTTATCCAATGTTGCTTAGGTTATATGATATATAACAATATATGTGAATTAAAGTGTTTGTTATGTTAATTATAACATGATTACTTTTATATGAATGTAAGTTTGCCTATGTCACAAATGATAATTAAGGTGCTTCGAAAAAAAATATATATATTTGGCAGGAGTGGGGTAAGCACATGTCGTCCCTGACAGGATTCACCTGTTCCATTCAACAGTGTTGCCACAGGTACAATGGCCTATGTAAGTGTAGGCTTGACTAGCTGGCAGCATGGGTTACCCAGGTAATGCTAAGAAGGATGGAATCCTATAGTAATTAAACTTTTTTTTTTAATTTTGTTTTGGTCATATTAAATACTGGTTTAAAAAATACAGTATGAATGTACAGTATAAGAAGGCTGTATATGTAGAAAATATATGTGTAACTGCATGTATAATGCTATTATAGTAATGCAAAAGTAAACATGTACCTATATGTATACAAAACTGCATCTGTCTACAACTATATGGAATGTTTATGCAATAACATGATTGCCTGTATAAACATATGTAGGAGTAAAATAATATAGCTACATATGCATATATGTCTGTTGTATGTCAGTTGTAAATCACAGCTATATATCTGCATTACAAGATTGTTGATTATTTTTGAAATGTATAATTTTTAACTGTTTGTTATGTAATGTCATTGAAAAAGTTTTTTTTTTCTCAGTTAAATGGAACTTTTCTCCTTGGGTCTCCTCTGAAAATGGGCTGTTGTGACCTAGTCCGACTTTCCTGGTAAATAAATGTCAACAAATGAATAAATAAATGAGTACATTTACAATTATTTTTCATGTATAAAAATGTATGTATTTATATAGAAACCCGCAAAAAATATTTGCATTGTCACATAATTTAATTTTGAATTGCATTCCCTTAGGTAGTAGTTAAACTACATGCAGACAGTTTTTCTTTGTGTAGCGTAAAAAAATATTTATAGTAATTGTATAAGACAGTCATTTCTTCCACACTATAAATTGCATGTAGAAGATGGCTGAACTCAGTAAGGCACCACATCCTAGTCAAATGAATTGCCAGCACATAATTTAATGAGATGTGACCAATTGTATTACTTATGTTGTTGTATCTTTCGGCTTTTCCCAGTTAGGGGTCGCCACAGCGGAACTCCTGTCTGCTAATGATTGGCAGTAGATTTTTATGTATCAAGTTGCCAGCCCTGATGCACAACCTTCAACGAAGGTACGCCCATTCACGCATGTCTCCACACAGAAGACACTTTATCTGATAATCGAACAGGACAACTTCTTACTGTGAGGCAACAATGCTACCACAGCACCACCACTGCATTACTTATGTATACATTTTAAACCACCCCTTATATGATTAAAATTATTAAGCAGAAAACTATATAAGTACACATTTTGTATACTAAGGAACTGAAAATTTCTGTGAATTGCTGCATTTTTCTTTTCTGTGTGTACACCTTCTGCCTGACCACAGTTCACAGACTGTTACATGCTATGCATAACATTTTACAACACCATTCCACCAAACAGGCAAGCTGTTCACACCTATAAAAGTGTAACAGTTTATTTAGAACTTGCAATAAAGGTAAGATTGGCACAGTATAAGAATTAATATAGTAATAAATATTTAAACAAATGCATAGTAAGCAAGTGTAGCAGTGAATGAAAAGTTTTACATATTAGTAGTAGTGATATAAGTAATATTAAGAAAGAAAAAGGAGAAATAGCAAGCAAACAACTATTGTACAAGGAAACTGGTAGCAGAGAAATATACCCCATAGGGAAACTAAGAAACTGATTTTAACATAACTATAAATATAAAATACATGAAGCACCACAGGGACAATCAGACGGTATAAATTTAATAGCCTGCGTAACAGGTTGATGACTGAATAAAGCTCAAGTGATTGACTTGAGTGACCTCAGTTTACATTTAGGCTTCAGAAAATCACAGTTTTTATACATTTTACTTTGCAATACCCATCAACAAGGGCTGTGACCAACAAAATAAATCCAGATAATTTTACTTTTTATATTTTGGATGTTGCCTTTTCTCTGTTCATGATGACTTTGCAATTTATTCTGGTGCTGAAGGACATTGAACATTTGCACGGTGCTGCTCTTCACTCAGAGGCTGTTTGCAGTGCCCTGTATAGACGTAAAAGCCTAGAAGCTCAGGTTTTGCCTAAGCAGCTGTCAGTGAAACCCTTCTCAGCTTTTCTGCTGCTCTAGGAGCAACTCAGTTGCACATGAGTAGTGTTGCCTTATTGATCAACCTTAGCCTACACAAAGTATAGGTACCTCTTGTAGTCTCGGCGTTACCAACACAGTCCTGCCAAATTAAGCCATTCCCTTCCCTTATAAATCACACAGGAAGAGCTGCTATCATGGACAGGCAGTTACCCATCATCTCTCTGGCTAGCCTGATAAATATTAGCATCCTGAGACACTGTAGCAATTGTCTCATTTATACTGACAACCACTTACTTCTGAAACAAACAAATACTTTATTTGAGAGATGTAGTTACACTATGAGATTGAAGGAAGACTCTCACATAAGGACAAATTGAATGCCAGACAGGTTGTCAGCATACACACACACTCCCCACACTAAATAAGGGTATGACACATAAATTCACATATGTGGAGGTACTCACTAGTAACTTACCAAAAAGATCAGAGGCCTCTCAAACGGAAACCACTTACACACACGTAACAATGCAAAAAACAACCACAACGCATAATGACACACACACACACACACACACACACACACACACACACACACACACACACACACACACACCAGTGTCTGAACAAATAAGCCCATAAGGTGTAACACCACAAAACCTATTGTATTGGTCATAGGTGACTCCATTGTGAGACACATAGATGTTCCCCTCACCAAGCTGGATAAGGAGCGGGTTGCAATTAGCTGTCTGTCCAGTTCCAGAATCCATCAAATCACTCAAGCACTCAAGTCACTCAACCACAAGTACCAGTATAACTCTGTCATAGTCCATGTGGGGATGAATGACTTGAGACATACCTCACTGGACTATATGAACAGAGACATGACTGAGGTCTCAGATTATGTGTCACAGGCAGGTATATGCCTAGCCGTAAGCAGCATTCGACCTTTTCCAAGGATGATACCACAATACAAACAAAAAAATGACTGACTTTTACAATTGGCTTAGCTTCTTTGTCAGTCCAGAGGATACAATATCTGTCAGCCAGTGATGGTCTGCACCTGTCTCCTGTAGGCTTTCAGATATTGGTGAAGTCATTAGCCACCCCTATTGTGCCTTTTCTAGGCAGTATCAAAGTAACCAATCTCCCAACATAACAAACTCCTCTCTAGATTAACTCAAAGTACTGCCGCTTAATGCTAGGAGTCTAAACAAGAAACTACACTCATTGGAAGCACTCCTCACTTTGGAAAATGGTAACATCTGTGCAGTCACTGAGACATGGTTCAAAGGCACGGAAAGCACCCTGGTTGTGCAGGGCTACAATGCTTTCCATATGTTTAAACCACAAACTAAGCATGAAAGAACTAAAGGAGGAGGTGCATCCATCTTCATTAAGGACAAGTACACCTTGAGACTGGTCAAGCAGTACAACTCTCTTGAGCTACTCCACGTCCAATTAACTATAGGCAAAGCCCTCTCCCACATCATAGCTAACTATAGGTCCCCCACCATGAAACAGGAAAAGCATACCACATACCTGGATTTACTGGAATCACTTGACATACTCATGCATTATTATTCTGATTTTAATTATCATACCATCGACTGAATCATACCATTGACTGAGAAATATATACAACCACAAACATGCTGGCTTAGAGGTTCCTAGACTTTGTCAATCCAAATGCTCTGGAACAGCTAATCAGCACACGCACAAGATTCAAATGTCCTGAACATAGTACTCACTAACATGGGAGAGCATTGCATCCCCCTTTGTGATGTCCTCCCTAGTAAGATTGGATCATAAATCAGTCTTGTTTGATGTAATTATAAGACCAGATACCCCATCAAGCTCAAAAATGCTTAAGAATCTTTCAAAGACAAACTACCTCCTACTAAGTGATGGCATAAGAAGTTTCAAAGCCCCCTTGAATGCAGATAACATGGACTCATGTGCAGAGGTGTACACTGATACCCTGTAGAATCAGCTATAGCTAACTGGATTAAAACCAGATCTTGCTGAAAAAACAAGCCACCCTGGTGGACCCCTAGTAGAAACAGTCTGGACAACAATAGAAAGAAGCTAATGTCCAACAACAAGAAGGAACTGGCTCAGCAGAGGAACAAATCCCTCTCCAGCTTAAACAAACAAATTAGAGATCTTGTCAAGTCCTCCAAAGCTAATTACAAAGCAAATATAGCCTCCCTAGCTAAGGATAATCACAAGATATTCATAACTATGTCTGAAATCTGAAAGTGAGTACCCATCTATGCTCTGAACTGGTTGTGGGTGGCACCACCCATACTCAACTGAAGGTAATAGCCAACCTGTTATCTAACAGATTTGGAGCAAACTTCATGCCTTGTTCCCTCCAGTCATCCCCCGAGTATACCTGCCACCATTCCTCAGCCTATTATCTCAAGATAGCAGGTCATCTCCATGCTCTCAAAAGCCAAAAACACAGCATCACTGGGACCAGATAACCAACATGCCTTTCAAACAACTTAAAATATGACCTAGCTGACCCACATGGATCCCTGTTTAACCACAGCCTGAGAACTAGCTATGATCCAGCAGAATGGAGGACAGCAACAGTAATCCCTCTGCCCAAAGGGGGACCTTCAACTGACCCTGAGAATTAGTGGCCCATAAGTTTGACTAGCCACTTCTGCAAGCCCATGGAAAGACTTATTGTGGACCTTATTAAGAAGGACATAGGTAATCTCCAAACTCAGGACCCAACACAGTTCAGATTTATTAAAGTTAGTACATGCCTGTTAAACATGGTTGGCTTCTTCAAGAAAGTCATCAAGGCCGAGGACGAGAGAAAGACAGTGTATACCACCTATCTTGGCCTAGCCAAGGCCTTTGACACAATTCCCCACTAAGGTATTATAGAGAAACTCTCCCAATTGGGAATTAACCCCTACATTACCAGATGGGTAGCCAAATGACTCGCAGACAAGACACATACTGTCAAAGTGAGTGACTTCACCTCTAGTAAAAGACTAGTCACCAGTGGTGTACCACAGGGTTCGGTGCTGGGCCCATTATTGTTTGGAATTTGTTTCTCAGAAATCCAAGCAAACTTGGATGGCCTGTGGCTGACCAGGTTTGCTGAAAATTGCAAATTGTGAGCAATCACTGAGTCCCTCAATGATGTTAATATTCTGCAGACTGGGTTAACACAGACAAATTATTGGTGCCAAAGTCACAGATTAAAGCAAAATGCAAAAAAATGCATTATTTTTCCCTTTGTAATTATTCCCTTCACATTATAGACATCACCCCCCCCCCCAAGTGTAGATCCAGTGGTATGTGACCTGGGTACTCAGGTGGATAACAACCTAAACTTTGACCACCACGTATCCACAGTAGGAAGGAAATTATTCTATGTGGCACATATTACAAGTAAAGTAATCTCATCTAGATTTAAGAATGTTATAATTCCATTATACTTGGCCCTCATCAGACCAGTAATTGAGTACAAAGCTCCCTTTTGCATGTACCTCACCAGACACCTGAAACAATTAGAGAGACCACAGAGGTTTCTTACCAAGAAATTACAGGGTACGCAAAACAAGTCATATGCAGAAAGACTGAAAGCCCTGTCACTGCGTTCTGTCTACAGGTTGTTAAAGGGTGAACTGTGCCTGGCTTACAGGGCAGTCTCTTACCTGGCCCTGATGGAAATGCTACACATTCGTAAATCAAACTGCATGAAGGTCACTTGCTCCAGGGATCTTAACCTGGCTTTTGACATTAGCAGGTCATGCTGGTGAGATAGATGCATCCCCCAGAGACTGACATTTCTCTGAAACCAGCTTTCAGTTCATGTAAAACAGAGCCTCTCCCTGATCTTCTTCAAATGCAACCTAGATCAATGGATGGGTGACTGCAAATTCACTCGTGTGGTGGTGCGCATGTAACTCCTGGACACAGGAATTCGTTATTAACAACTATAAACCATTACTTTTGTGAATTTCACCCAACTAACGACCGACAATTGTGGCATGTCAGGATAAATATGGCTAGGCTTGTAAGGGCTCTAGGACTGTTAATCTAGTAACCTTCTATTAACCTGTGCAGTAGCTATGACATTCAGACAGTCTTTATTATATCAAAGCAAACTTTTAAATAAATATGGCTGGATGCATATCAAACTGTGCCGAAGTCTGTAATTCAAAATGTATCTTATAAATCATGTTGCTGTAATTTTTATTCAACCTATAAACTAGACTTTATAGAAGAAAAAAACGGCAGTCCACAAAGGACCATACAAACAAAAATAAAAAAATAACAATAAACAGACCACTGCAGTCAATTGCTCTTACTTTATTGAGACACAGACCAAATGAACTAAGCATTTTCGCCAGGTACTAAGCCCAGCTTCATCAGAGTCATTTAGTCAGACAATATTACATATTTATATACATAATTAATAATTTAAACAGACCAATAACTGATGCTCAATTAATGACCTCACAATCTGATGTCATTGCATATTAAAGACACATAGTATAGAAATTCATATCTTCAGTTTCCACTTTACATAAAAAAGACTTCAAAATAATATTACTAACCATTAACTATATTTAATACATATTAAAAAACTACACTAAAATCTATAAAAATAATAATAAATATATAAATGAATATGCATATAATTCATGTATAATTCAAACATACTAAACCTAAAAATATATCTACCCTAAATTATATTATGTTAGCCCTGTATTTTAAAATGGGCATCATTATAGAAGTTATACACAATAAAATAAAAGCTAACACATACTTTGTATAAATTGAAGTGCTGTTTGAACATAATATAATGATAATATTAAAGCATTATTCTTTGCAATAGTAAAAGAAAACCTTTTAATATTGTATTATGCATATTGATACTGATGTGATTTTATCCAATGTATACAAACTGATTATTAATACAGCAGATCAAGGCTGAATTCTTTTCAGGTCATACTATGTCTACACCTGTTCAAATTAGGTCAACAAACAATAGGTACAAAGCTTGCTAAACAGTATATTTAATAGATGGAACTGATGAGAATAACACAAACATTTTTATGTGCTTAGGGAGCAACGTACTAAACATATTTTTCCATCATCTTGTATATATCCCATGTGCCTCTAATACAAGAGGTTTGAGTGGTCCCTCAGTGGAAATTCTAGCTTGGATAGAATTGTGTCTTAGTTTTTACTGATTGTTTTTTCTATGTGACCTTTCCACCCATTGTTTTAGCTTGTTAGTTGGGATATTTTGCAGACACCCTAATGGTAATGGACATCAGCTGGGTATAACAGCCCTGTGTTTCTATTGCTTGGTCAAACAGTCCACTTGTGCTGTGCTGATGAGGCCATGACAAGATCAAAACATGAATGTCCACTGCTAGTGGGGTTTGGCTTTATTGGCCTGAGTTTGACCATTAAATGACTTAAAAAGAAAAAAAGTCATGGATATTCAGAAATGACATATAGCTGAAACACCTGATATTCCTAAGGGTCATTTGCATATATTCCATGTACCTCTAATACAAGAGGTTTAAGAGGTCACTCAGTGGAAATTCTAGCTTGGCTAGAAATTTCTCTTAGTTTTTACTGATTGCTTTTTCTGTGTGACCTTTCCACTCATTGTTTTATCTTTCTAAATATGAAATGGGTTGAGGGCAGAAAAATGAGTCTGTTGAGTACAAAAATAATTTTCTGGCTACATCCCTGCATCAGATGGTTCATATAGAATAATTAACAGCTTAATGTTCCATCCTGTCGGTAGGACCATATGATCTTGTACAAGTCTGTTGTTGTGAAGATTTAATTGCCCCTCTCTCTCTCCAGTTTTAATGTACAAAACTAGCCTGAGAAAACAAAATGGATATGTTCAAGTTGTAAGTCAAATATATTTTAATGCAAAAGTAAAATAAAACCATTGGTAGGATTCTGTATTATTGTAAATTAAAAGTGAGATTGAGGTGACCTGGTAGTAACCCAGTTTGTGACCTGTTTAGGTAATTAAACAGATCTCCCCATCTCTGAATGCAGTGATCAGATTCCCACAACAGGAGAAACCGCTTTAGGGTAAACCTGTTTTTCAGACCCCTCTTGCTTTCGGTACATAAGATACATCTATGGCTTAAGTTATCATTGGGGCTGGGCTGGGTTGCTGTAATGGGTAGTTTATTGCATAAGTATAAGGTGCAGGGTTTAATTTTCATCTTTGAGGGAATTTAGCTGAGCTTAAAATGACCCCCAGGGAAGATTGTCTATGAAAAAACATTCAACCTTCTTTTGTTTCTTTTGTTTGCAGTATACAAAAGACATTTTAATATGCTTATGTTAGCCACAGATGACATTGAAACTGCCCTTTTGGATTAGAATTTGAGCAAAATACAAAAGCTAACTCGTTGTTATTGTTGTACATCTTAGAGGGAGAGGAAGGGATGAGCATATTTCAGTTTAGTGATATATAAACATCAAAATATATGACCATTATTCTTCAAGCTTAAGCACTGCTCTGATCACAAAAGAAACTATGTGTGGTTGTTTATGTGCACATATGTTTCTGTTATCAGTTCATCTCCTTATGCCATAGACTTCAGCTGCATCTAGATATAACTTTGCTTAGTTGGGTTTTGCTTCCGAAGATGCCTCATTTCTAAGGCCTAAACTCTAACAACAATTGTCTTATTTCATCTCTTTCTAGATGACAATGAAAGAAATTATAATAGACATCAGCAGGGTAGGAGAACAGCTAGGCTGGTCGAAGCCACTGCTAAGCATGAATAAAGTAGTAACTATTACTGTGTGCTTAACTGATTTCATTAATATATATAAATAAATAATGTATAAAGGGTGGTAAATGAAGCACTACAGTGCAGTGAAGACTACAGTCAATATATAAGTGAAGTATTCTGTCTTAACTGATTTTATAAGAAATAAGTATTTATAAAGGGTGTTTTAAGTACAGTATTGCAAACAAATGCATATCAGGCACACCTATAACTATTTATTTGTGTTAGTATATTAAACCAGAAAATATAAACTACAACAAAACTTGAAAGCAATGCACTCTTTCTTCCCAAGTGTGCATAAGCACCTACCATGTCATTTAATCCCAAGTATGCATAAGCACTTCCAGTACATTCTGTTTTACTTCAATAAAGTTTTATAAAACTAAAATTGCTGTAAAATAAGAAATTTAATGTTGTGTAACATGATGTGTGTATTTATTGTATTTTCCTCTTTTGACCTCTCTCCCTTTTTTCTCTGTTCTTTTTATGTTAATTATGCATTCCTTTCTCCAATTTTTTCTTTTTCTCCCATTTATGTTAATTTTTTATAGACTGAAATTCCTCAGAAGCAGCCCAGACCCATACCTCCTAGGTTATGGATATTCATCCTCTACCTGTCCAGGGAAGTCCACAAAAAAAACAGGGTGGTAGTTTCATTCCTGCAGGCACCCTGGAACATGATAGCCTGGCAAGCATCACTGAATGGGGGCTTTAGGACTTGGTTTACAATAGGCTTGAGCAGGTTGCAAACAGACAGCTTCAGCCAGTCAAGACCTCTCTTTGCTGCCCCAGTTGATGCCAACCATCAGGCACCACAGAACCCTACCCTCTCAACATCAGGGTCCTCCACTGCAACACCATCTGGTAGTGGAAATGTCTGAGACTCTGTTGACTGGGAACTCTTGCTGGCACTAATCGATATCACCTAAGTCTTTCCATATCTTTTCTCCTAGACCCTCTGATCCACTTCCTACTCACACAACACTCTTATACAAAAAAGTATGAAAAAATGAGAGGGTATAGTCCCTGCCAAAAACATAGTGCCCCTCCTCTCCCACTTCCTCACTCTTGATGTGCTCCTTATGTGTTTCCCTCTTTGTTATATCTATCTATTTTCAGTCTTTCCTATCCCCCCTTTCTATTTTTAAATCAAACAACAGGGTTCCACATAAGGACACCCCTATATAAAACATTGTAAACCCCTTTGTTTCTTTTTTTAATATTAATAATAACAGCTGTGTAGTCCACCTCATACATTTTTGAAGAGTGGCTGCATATAACCACATCTATCTGAAATATCCAAATACATATGAAATAATAATAAGCCTGCAACTTTCATGTCGTACTTCATATGTACTTAATACTTAACTTTAGTTACTTTACATTTTGCCATAAGTAGCATGTTTTTCAAAATGTCTTCACTTTTCCTTATTCAGTGCAAATAACCTGTACTTAGCTTATTTGCATGTATGCATAATGGAGCTCTTTATGGATAACCACTACATAGGTACAATATGTAGAACTATGAATAACCCCCTCTATATGTATAACTACGTTACTGCTGATACCCAAGTAAATTCAATATAAATAGTTGTACATTCCTTTAAAATGTTTAGTTGTATTATCTGGCCTTTCTGGCCTGGACTGTGACTGAAAAGGGTCCTTTAACCAGTTCACCCTCCCAGATAACAAATGTTAAATAACTAAATATAGGCAGGGATTTGAAGAACGGATAATGCTTTGTAAATATTATAAATAACTATGGGTGAGTTAATATGTAAGACTGGGTAGAAAGAATGACAAGAAATGTGATCTAGTTAATAGAAATCCCAAGAGTATTGTAGTAGTGATTTTCTCTGCTGAGGGGGTGAGCCGGGGGTTAACTTGTCAGTAAAGAGAAAGCATCATGAGGATAGAACAGGGAGTTGATTTCACACAAAATAAACAACTAGAAATATCCGATATTTAATACTCTGAGTCTGTGTTCTTCTGAAGACCCTGTCCCTTCTAAGACATAGGGTGCAGGCTGACCCAAACTGTATAACTGAAAGTTTAACAGAGGTACCCTCCACAAAGGGGATAAATAATGTGCAGCAGGGCCATACATTTATAAAGAGAAATATATATGGACATAATGGGCAGGTACCACAGTGGGAAAGGAATGTTACAGGAGCAGGAGACAGAATATCATTTACACTGTGAACATGACCATCACAGTTAACAACAGCAATGAAAAGGTAGTGGGTTCAGAAAAATGTGGCAATTTATGAAAGCTGGTACAGACAATAGTGTATTTGACTGACAGGCAAAGTCACAGAGGCTGTTAGCTGGCTACAACTAAACCTAACCATCAAGCTAAGAAATCTGACAGTCAATATGTGGCAAACTGCTCTTATTTTCTATGAACAGCTAGTGTGTGTGTGCGTGTGTGTGTGTGTGTGTGTGTGTGTGTGTGTGTGTGTGTGTGTGTGTGTGTGTGTGTGTGTGTGTGTGTGTGTGTGTGTGTGTGTGTGCGCGCGCGCGTGGGAGAGAGAGAGAGAGTGTATGCATCTTTCTATAACTTTATGTGTGTTACTAATTGCTTCCACACAAGTATGAATGTATATATTTCTCAAGAATATATCAGCCTAGTCTCCATTCTCCTGCTGCCTTTTTATAATTCCTTCAGTTCTAACTATGTAAACAAATAACAACTGAAAAAAAATATACAGAGTGATTATTGTATTTCCGTAATTTACAAATGAATTGTATATGAATAAAATACTTTCAAAGACTGTTTTTGTTTATGTCTGTTAAATATCATCTAAATCGTAATGGGAGATCTCATAGTCTCTCTCATATATAAGCAGTTCAAAGTGCTAACTAATGAACATACTTTTTAAACTTGAGAAAAGAAGAATGCTTTTTATTTCAATTATTCACTTTTTCAGCAAACAGTACACTTAAAGGAAGATAAGATTATTTCAGAAAATGTCATAAAATAGAAAGTTAAAGGCAGCTTCCACTAGCTGATCCTTAACAAGAGCAGATTTTTCTCACAGTGAATGTACATCCTAGGAAACTGCATCAACAATGAGGTATTTGTAAAAACAGAAACAATGTGAAATAGTGTGTAAAAACAGAGATTAGACATCAGGGATTTATTAAGACAGAACACAGGGCAAATGAAGTTCAGAAATGGGAAGTCTGAAAGAATTATACTGAGTTAGAAAGATCATGCATAAATACTGGGATGTCCTGAGAGTCCACCCCAAGAGAATGTTGCTGTTTGGACAAGAAGCCACATCTGAAAAAATTGATATATACAGCAGCTAAGCAAGATCCCACAGGAAGGCAGCTGTTTGTGACCACATACACTCAGGCATGTTTGCACGTAAATGATGTTAGCGTACTTATCTTTCCTAAAAGAACGACATTTTCTCTGCTCAGTACAGACAAAAGTAGTTTAACATTAGATTAGCCACTGTTTGGCTTCTGTGTATTCTGTGCAAGTCAATAAACTTGTGACAGTATAAGCAAACAAAAATACAGACTGAAGGAAGAAACTGAATTTCGAAGTGGATAAAGTATGTGCTAAGGCAGAAGGTGAGACAGACACTGTGAGTGGCGTTAACAGTTCCGTCAGAAGAATCACTTTATTGCATGTCCCTATTACTGTGTAGTTCCTGTAGCTTATCTCCTTTATCAAAAACTTAGACCAGAAAAAATACAACATGAGGATGCAGTAAGATAGTAAGATACATATGCCTCTGTAGCAGCTTATAAAAAAGAGGGTTTTAAAATGGGCACTTTTACTTGCAATAATTCTTTCTGAACAAACAGCAGTCATGATGAAATTATTTCCTCACCCCTATCTTCTTTCCTCGCTTGCACCTTCTATTGTATATTGCCCAGTTCAGTCACTGCCTTTGTTTTTCCCTAGTCCATTTAACCACTGATAATGTTAACAATATTTTGGCTCAGAAAGATAGTTCCATTTCAGAAGCTAATAATACTGGTTTCTTTGATTTTACATTGGCATGGGAGAAATATGCCGAGTGGCTGATTAAATTTAAATAGCTAGTTCACTGATGTCAGCATAATGAGTGAAAGCAAAGAGAGAAAGACAGTAGGACCTCAGCTAAAGCAATCATCTATCAGTGCCAAATGCTGGCTAGCAGCACAAGTGAATTAGAAAATTGGTTCAAGACATTTGTCTAACAAAATGAGACAGACAAGAACTGAACAAGAAAGCAGTGAATTTCCATCACATTTCTGTGGTAGAAAAAGGCGCACACATGCAAACTCTCCCACCCACTCACACACACACACACACACACACACACACACACACACACACACACACACACACACACACACACACACACACGCACACACACACACACACACACACACACACACACACACACACACACACACACACACACACACACACATCCTGATGTCTTTCTTTTGGACATAACAAAAATGCCCTGACTGATAAATGTGTGCTAGTTCGGCATAAAAGAGTATAGAAAGTGTCACTGCAGATATATTGTTTGTATGGGTCACTGAAAATAGGACACTACTTTTGAAACATTTTGTTTATTTCAACAGTATCCTTTGCAGAATGAAAAGAGGTTAGCCTGTCTTCTTAAGGGATAGAAAATAAATCTTTATTGTGTTTGCTGGTGACATCTATACTCCACAAGTAAGAGTCAGAAAATCATTGCAGCTGAAAACAGAAGTGTTAAGTTAGGGTCATGATCCGTTTCTCTTAGTATCAGTAACAGACTAACTAAAAAAGGACTTATTTTTACTTTTTTCCTCACAGCCACTGACAAATAAGTTGTTCATCTCCTACCATCCTGTTCCCTACCCTGTCTGGTATTGGATGATGCAAAGTAAGATCTTGGATCGATGCCATTAACTGGAGAGTGGCGGGATACTCTTTTTCATGTATGTCGCCTTCCCATGCAGTTGACAGTGCAACATCAAAGCAAGTCTTGCAGTAGTGGTAGAGTGGCATGTGTGTGTGTGTGTGTGTGTGTGTGTGTGTGTGTGTGTGTGTGTGTGTGTGTGTGTATGGACACAAGTTTTTTTATATATATATATATATATATATATATATATATATATATATATATATGGGCTTATGCAAAAGCACTTTAAATATTATGGCACAAGTAAGGAATAAAAAATATATATGCTACTTCCAGGAACAAGTATTTCAAGAAAGTGTAGCATTGCAATGCTATTAATGTTTCTCTTGGATACTTCACCATAGTTGCTCATAAGGCTGCTATAAAGTAACAGCAACATTAGCTCTTCAGTCAGTTGACCTGTAAGATGGAATCAACACCAGTTACAACTGTAAGCCTTTAGCATGAAGAGTATTACTCAGTGCTGAACTCAAATGCTAAGCATCAAACCATGGTCTAAAGATCAAAGTAGCCAGCACTTGAAAACTTTCTTCAGCAAAATTGCATCTAGGTTGACATAAATCTAAGCAACAAGTAAGAATAAAACCAAAACTATTGCATATGAAATAAGGACAGCTTTATGTGTGCTTGCAACAACTGCCTCCATGTTGGATATCTAGCATGCAGTGTGTGTCCGTGTTTTGCTCTGGAATGTAAACATTTATTCAAAGTATAATTTCTGTGAGAAAATTGGCATTGGAGAGCACTGAAACTAAGATATAGTGGTGAGAAAGGGGTTTTGGGACCCATGCCAAAGACTCCATGCTGGAATTTATGAACACCTGCTCATCACTCTAAGCAAATGTGTGCAATAAGCAGGGCGTTTGCTATTCAGAAAACAGCAGTGTACATCAAAGATGGCTGAAAAACAAGAGTTAGCAGCAGAATAAGCTAATGATTGTATAATGACCCATGCAGTATGCTAATGAAGCAAAAAAAACATGGAAGATTGATTCAGAAATATATAAAGCACACACAAACATGCTAGAGTACAGCCTCAAGAAAGCTTTAAAGAATGTTAGGGGTTGTTGCAGCTATACTAAACCTGTATCTGCAACAGGTTCTTATAGAAGGTGTTGCTGTTACTGCTGTTAGATGTTTCCCTCAAAGGCATACATTTTTAGACCACTTTTGTCCTACCATGGGATACATGAAATAGACATACCTGACCTCTACACAGTGGACCCAAAGACCATAGAGTAGTAGAAGTCTATCAGCCTATCTGAGGTCCCATGGTACTCAATGGAAAACCCATCCCAGTGGAAACTAATGTATGTGTGGCGACATATTTTAGAGCTACAGGGACTTTTCAGCAACCGACAGAGGACACCGTGGTGTTTTCATAAGCATCTGCCTTAAGGATATTCTATGACTTCCTCAATGCAATGTTGCAACTTGTGGGGAAGCATATCTGGTTTCCATGTACTCCAGAGGAGAGAGCTACCACCATGCAAAACTTCTATGCCATTGCTCAATCCCCTGTGGTACTGGGGGCCATGCACTGTACACACATTAAAATAAAAGTCTTGTTTGTATTAAATGAACTTACCTTTAATTTCTCTACAAACTGTCTAAAATGTATTAAAATAATAAATGATTATCATATAACTTGTATCAGTTCTTAACTGTGTTTATATCTTGTCTAATTTGTTATAATTACTTAAACTGCAGATGTCTTTGTTTTATTTTTGAAGATTGTAAAATGATTGTTCTTAAAATGTTTTGTAATAATTTGGGCCTTTTCTCCCCAGGCCTCTGCTCTAAATGGACTTCTACCCAGTCAGATTTTCCCAGTAATCAATTGCCAATAACTAACTCACTAACTAACTAACTAGCTAACTAAAAAGCCCCACTTGGTTAACTGGGAATGTTAACAGAAGAGGATATCACTCCATCAGTGTTAGGTGGTCTATAATGCACATGTATCATCTATAATATGTATGCTGGTCACCTAAGCAAGTTCCAGGATTCCCACTTATGTCACACCTATGATCTGTACCTAAGGTCATTAAGGGGTGACATCCCACAAGGACATCTAGTGGGAATGCAGGATATGCCCTAGAACCTTGACTCATGACTCCTATAAGAAATCCAAGCAATGCACTGCCTAGAAATATCAGAGAGTATGTATCTGGACTCCTCAAATAATGGTTCCATTGTCTGGATACATCTGGATGTGCCCTGCACTATGACCCTACCTCCTCTACCAAAATACTGACTGTGTGTGCCAACTTACATAGCATTATATTTAGAAAGCAGTTACAGCAGAGTGCTTCATTACAGAGACCATAGTTCTCAGCACCACAAGCAGCCGTAGCTGACATAGATGAGGGGCTGGATGAAGAACACGCAACAGGGGACAATTATGGCAGATGGAGGCAGGCACATTATGCCATGGCATTGGTTAAGAGGCAGTGAACTGCACATACTCTCACCACTTGATTAACATAAGAGCTAAGCAGATGACAACAGTAAGACTGATGCATACAAACAAGCCAGACTTTGCTTACCCATGTACTATCTGGCAACTGTGAGCATCAGAACTAGGCAACCCCAGGATAGGATGTTCTCAGGAGCAGTAGCAGGGGCTCCAATATCCTAGACCTGGTCATTACCAACATGGGAAATCAATGCTCCATACCTATGGTCACCCCCTCGTTAGTCAGGTCTGACCATAAGCTAATCACCCTTAACATCCACATCCCACCCCCACCCCCCAGTAAAGAAACCACCATAAAAAACTTCTCCAAAGCCAACCTCATGCTATTCAAGTCAGAAGTGACAAACCTCATAACACCCATGCAGACGGGAACTGAAAGTTCAACTTCTGAATCCTACACTAAGGCACTGTACGAGCACATCCACTCATGCATGAATCGTGCCATCCCAAATAGAACCAAAATGCTCTCATCCAAAAAAAGGAAGCCAATCTGGTGGTCCCCTGCCATAAACAAACTTTACAACAAAAGAAAGAAACTTTTGCAGAAAAGAGGAAAATCCCAGGATGCAAAAAACTCCCTTACTAGCCTCAGTAAGAAACTGAGATGCCTCACAAAATCCTCCAAAGCTAGTTATGAAAATAAAATTGCCAAAGATTCCAAAGACAACCACAAAGCATTCTATAACTATGTCAAGAATCTAAATGGCAATGCTCAGATCTGCTCTAAGCTAAAACAGAATGGCATTAAATATACTGATCCAAAGGATATTGCCAATATCCTGGCAGATCGATTCAGTGCCAACTTCACCCCCCTCTCACCCCCTAAATGGCCCATCTCAATACCAGAAGATTGCCAAATTCCAGTAATAACGGCCACACAAGTGCAAAACGCACTCTCTAAAGCCAAGAATACAGCATCCATGTGACCAGATGACATCCCGGGCTGTGTACTACATGAACTACAATATGAGCTGGCACCTCACCTAAGTGTCATGTTTAATCATAGCCTCACCTCAGGTTTCGTGCCCACTGAGTGGCACAGAGCTACAGTTATCCCAATCCACAAGGGGGGGATCCACCTTGGATCCCGGAAACTACCGTCCCATCAGTCTGACAGGCCTTATCTGCAAGGCCATGGAGCGTATTATCATGGAACTTATAAACAAAGACATTGGCAACCTTCAAACACTGGACCCCACCCAGTTTGGGTTTGTGAAGGGCCGATCTTGTCTCCTGAACCTGATTGACTTCTTTGAATCAGTCTCCAGAGCCATGGACAAGGGTAAGGTGGTCCACACAGTCTATCTAGACCTTGCCAAGGCCTTTGACACCATCCCCCACTCTGGAATCATAGATAAACTTACTAAGTTGGGCATTAATCCCTATGTCACCCAATGGGTTGCTAAATGGCTTACTGATAGAACCCACACTGTAAAAGTAGCCGACTCCAAATCCAGCTCCAGACAAGTGACAAGTGGAGTACCTCAGGGTTCGGTCCTGGGGCCACTCTTGTTTGGCATCTACTTCTCTGAAGTACAGGTCAACACTAAGGGACTCTGGCTAACAAAGTTTGCAGATGACTGCAAACTGGGAGCCATTATTGAATCCCCAAATGATGTGGATACTCTACAAAAAGGCCTTACAGAAACAGATGCTTGGTGCCAGAGCCATGGGCTCAAGCTCAATGCCAAGAAATGTATTGTTATCCCCTTTGGGAAAAAACATGTATCCATTAATTACCATATAGGTGGCAGTACACTAAACACAGAAAGTGTGATAAGAGACTTAGGGACACAGGTGGACAGTGGTCTCACCTTCGATAACCACATCGCCACAACAGTCAGGAAATCCTTCTATGTGGCACACCTCATCACAAAGGGCTTTTCATCCAGAAAAAGGAGGTCATTGTCCCACTGTACTCATCCCTCATTAGACCCATTATAGAATACAACGCCCCATTTGGTATGTACCTCTCAAGACATCTGCAACAACTGGAAAGGCCTCAGAAATACCTAACTAAAAGAATCACAGGCCTAAAGCAGATGCCCTACGCTGACCGCCTTAAAAAACTCCAGCTATACTCTGTCGCATATCGTCTACTCAGAGGCGATCTCTGCTTAACATACAAGGCCATGTCAAACCCAGAGCTGTTGGACATGCTATACTTAAAGAAATCCCAATCCCTCAGAGCTACACGCTCCAGGGATCTAAACCTTGTCATCACAATAAACAAAACATGCTGGAGGAATAGGTTCCTGACCCAGAGACTCCCCAGACTCTGGAATAGATTGCCCATACATGTCAAGCAGAGTGCCTCTTTGGACCTCTTCAAGAGGAACCTTGACGATTGGATGGGAGAAAGGAAATTCACCCCAGGGATCACGTCAGTCGTCCTGCTAGGCAGGGGTCCAGGAAAGTAAATAATGTGGGAAGAAATAGCCAGGGAATTGTTATGGCTAGGCTTGTATAGGCCCTAGGGCTGATAGCCTAGTACCAACCTATGAACCTATGAACCTGTCATAAACAAATTGTACAATATATGAACAGAAGTAAGCAAAAACTAAAAATCAGTGACACCTATATAGGCATGTCATAACACTAACTGATATCCATCAAATACAGATGCCAGTGATGATGCAAACCCTATGAATTTCCTGGCCACTCTGTGTATCAGGTATAATCAGCCCATGTCAAACAACCACACAGGGGTCAGGGCTGTATCAGCATCATCTGCACAGATACATGAGTGCAGAATGTAAGCAGATAAAGTACGACTCAAATAACAAATGTTTGATTCTCGGCTGGAGCGCCTTCTGTGTGGAGTCTGCATGTCCTCCCCGTGGTCGAGTGACGTTTAAAGAAATGCAGGTAGGTGTGTGCATGAATGGGTGTGCCTTCTTTGAAGGTTGGGCATCGGGCTGGCAACTCGGCACTGTAAAAATACACTGCCAATCATTAGCGGATCGGAATTCCGCTGTGGCGACCCCTAACCGGGAAAACCCAAAAGTCAGAGTACACTACAAAAAAAAATTTTACCTAACCCATGCATTGTCTGCTCAGTATATACATCAGACATAAACAGCCTAAGTCAGACAAACCTCCAGAGGCCAGGACACTGTCAGCATCATCTGCACAAGAGGCTGAGCATGCTAAGTACTATTAGTACTACTGCTACTACTACAATGACTACTAATAGTAGTATTGATACTACTACTACTGCTACTACTGCAACTACTGCTTCTAGTACTACTTCTGCTACTGCTGCTACTACTACTACTGCTGCTGCTACGTCTACTACTACTACTATTACTGCTACTAATTCTACTGCTGCTACTACTACCACTGCTACTACTCTGCTACTGTTAGTGCTATTGCTACTTCTACTACTACTGCTACTACTATTACCACTGCTACTACTGCTACTACAACTATCGCAATTTCTACTATTACTGCTACTACTGCAACTAATGCTACTGCATGTACTTCAACTGCTACTTCTGCTAATACTGCTACTACTACTACTACTACTACTGCTATCGCTACTACTACAACCACTGCTACTACTGCTACTAGAACTACCGCTATACGATTCATTGCTACTACTGCTACTATTAGTATCACTACACCTATTACTGCTACTACTACTTCTGCTACTCTTACTACTGCTGCTATTACTACTACCGCTATACGATTAATTGCTACTACTGCTACTATTAGTATCACTACACCTATTACTGCTACTACTACTTCTGCTACTATTACTACTGCTGCTATTACTACTACTACTAATGAGACCTTTGACAAACCATGTAATAGCTGGCCACTCTGTGCATCAGACATAGACATCCCAAACTCACAGATTGTGTAAAGGGCAGTGTAGTTATCTTCATTTGCTCAATGGAGAAGGGTTATGGGAGAGTAGTTATATATGGAGGAAGGGGTCTACTTTGGTTTATCAAATTTACACTTAAGCCTAAATCTGTATTTGTTGAGATGACTTCACTGAAAACTTTAAAAGCGAAACTGAAACTACAAATCACCTAAATTTTTCACCATGAAAACAAACCACTTGGTCATCAGGGTAAAATAATAAGACAGACACAAATTAAACCCACCATAGTGGGGGGCTTTGTCCCCTACATCTCCTCATGTGGGAGGCTGTGCCCCCACACCCCCCTTACTGAATATACCAACTCCAAGTTCGCATTACCCTGGGGAAAAGGGCAAAGTTCACCTTGGTGGCCAAGTGGTTCATTTCCTGGTGAAAAATTCTGGTGATTCGTGGTTTCACTTTTTAAAGTGTTCAGTGAAGTTGTCTTGGCAAATACAGACTTGGGAAAGTGTAAATTCAATAAATGAAGGTAGACCCAGAGGAAGATGGTAAGTGGCAGAAATGACGTAATAGCAAATAAGTTCACACAGACCAGTATCTCCAGATTTGTGTATATGTGTGCAAGGTGTCAAGGTTGATGTGAGGTGTATTGTGGTCAGTCTGCAGGGACACAGACAAAGCATTTGTGCCAGCACTACACCATACCTCTCAACCTCTTTGCACAAGAAATCTGGACAAAGCCTAAAATAATGGGAGGACAAAGGCCCCAAAATAGGGACTGATTTTAAACATTGTTCTTATAAACTTAGAAAGTTGATAAAATAGCAAGTTTTGCCTCAGCATGTATTTTCTGAAGGATATAAAATCTGAAACTCAAAAGTGCAATTATTTAGATCATTATTTAGTAACTTTAATCCTCAGAGATCTGCCAGAAAACCACAAATTTTATGAGGAACAGATGAAAAATGCGAAGCAAAAATCTCGACATTATGTGAAAATCTGGATAATTGAGAGGTATACACTACACCCTGACATCTTGCTCAGATGTTAGCTGTGCAGGGTAAAGGAGCATGCTCATCATGGATGCCCCCAACCATATGCATGGCCTTTGCCAGGATTTGCACTGCAAGTTCCATGTCCATAGATAGAAGTCAATGTGCTACCAGAACATGAATGATGTTTGCTGGATGAGCTGTCATCACAACTTTGTCCATAGCCATGACCACATGGACAACAGCATCTGGGTGTGGGCACATCAACCACTCATGTAGCAGTGGAAGTGCTACCATTGTGGGAGCAGGAGCTTGCATGTCCAAAGCCAGATTGGCTGATGTCTGATGACATACTTGCAGATTGGTCTTGTGGATGTTGCCCTTCCCCGAACAGGCAACCAAGAACAGACACTGCACAGCCCAGTGTGTCATTCATTTTGTCCAAGAAATCACATACATGGTTCATGTAGTCTCATATGTCAGAATGCATGATGGCCCTGCACATAAGTTGGGTGGCAGCTACTGACATAGCAATGTCAGGGTAGGGTGGTAAACATACCTTCTCTGAGCACCTCTACCAACACCTCTTTGTGATACCTCACCCTCATGATAGCTAGGGAGAGATTCTGCCATGTCAACAGCTGGGACTACCACACCACCTTAATCAACCATGTCCCCATCATGTCCCAATCAACATATCCACTCTGACCAAAATGAACTGGCACCTCACCTAAGTGTCATGTTTAATCATAGCCTCACCTCAGGCTTCGTGCCCACTGAGTGGTGCACAGCTACAGTTATCCCACTCCACAAGGGAGGATCCACCTTGGATCCTGGCAACTACTGCCCCATCAGTCTGACGAGCCTGATCTGCAAAGCCATGGAACGTATTATCATGGAACTTATAAACAAAGACTGACAACCTTCAAACTCTGGACCCCACCCAGTTTGGATTTGTGAGGGGCCATTCCTGTCTCCTGAACCTGATTGACTTCTTCTAATCAGTCTCCAGAGCCATGGATGAGAGTAGGTCGGTCCACACAGCCTATCTGGACCTTGCCAAAGTGTTTGACACCACCCCCCCTCTGGAATCTTAGATAGACTTACTAAGGTGGGCATTAATCTCTATGTCACTCAATGGGTTGCCAACTGGCTTACTGACAGAACCCACACTGTAAAAGTAGCCAACTCCATATCCAGCTCCAGACAAGTGACAAGTGGAGTACCTCAGGGTTCAGTCCTGGGACTGCTCTTGTTAGGCATCCACTTCTCTGAAGTACAGGCCAACAATAAGGGACTCTGGTTAACAAAGTTCGCAGATGACTGCAAACTGGGAACCATTACTGAATCCCCAAATGATGTGTATACTCTACAAAACTGCCTTACAGAAACAGATGCTTGGTGCCAGAGCCATGGGCTCAAGCTCAATGCCAAGAAATGTATAGTTACCCCCTTTGGGAAAAAAACATGTACCCATGAATTACCACATAGGTGGCAGTAAACTAAACACTGAAAGTGTGATAAGAGCCTTAGGGACACAGGTGGACAGTGGTCTCACCTTTGATAACCACATCACCACAACAGTCAGGAAATCCTTCTATGTGGCACACCTCATCACTAAGGGCTTTTCATCCAGGAAAAAGGAGGTCATTGTCCCACTATACTCATCCCTCATTAGACCCATTATAGAATACAACTCCCCATTTGGTATGTACCTCTCAAGACATCTGCAAAAACTGGAAAGGCCGCAGAAATACATCATTAAAAGAATCAGAGGCCTAAAGCAGATGCCCTATACTGACCACCTTAAAAACTCCAGCTATACTCTGTCGCATATCGTCTACTCAGAGACAAGCTCTGCTTAACATACAAGGCCATGTCAAACCCAGAGCTGTTGGACATGCTACACTTAAATAAATCCCAATCCCTCAGAGCCATATGCTTCAGGGATCTAAACCTTGTCATCACAATAAACAAAATATGCTGGAGGGATAGGTTCCTGACCCAGAGACTCCCCAGACTCTGGAATAGACTGCCCATACATGTCAAGCAGAGCTCCTCTTTGGCCGTCTTGAAAAAGAACCTTGATGATTGGATGGGATAAAGGAAATTCAACCCAGGGATCACGTCAGTCATCCTGCTAGACAGAGGTATAGGGAAGTAAATGGTGTGGGAAGAAATAGCCAGGGAATTGTTATGGCTAGGCTTGTATAGGCCCTAGGGCTGATAGCCTAGTACCAACCTATGAACCTGTGATGCATCTTGTCATAGGTATGAGTAGGCATAATGACTGTGTCCATATTGTGGACAAGGGATTTGGGAGCTAAACTCCAAATATCTGACATACCCACTGCAACCCCAGACTCATCACCACCATCATTGCCAGAAGATAACATTCTTCCAACTTCAGATTGAGAGAGGTCCACAGTGCTGGTGCCAAACAATGCTTCACCTGTGAATCCACTGAAGCAAACAGAAATACAAGAGAAATAAACAATATTAGAATACTAAGGTCAAAATAACTCCACCATACATGCAAATGCTCTAATCTCAATAAGTAATAAAAAAAATAATACATGTAAGTGTGCCCATACATTGTAAAGGGTGTCTTTGTACCTCAGTGCCAGATGTACTTAGACAGAATAGTTGATAGAAGTATTATAAGCCTAGAAGTAAATATCAGTTGCAAAGGTGGACATAAGAAACATTTCAGTGGCACATCTGGAGCATCAATAGTGGAAATCCACTGGGTCTGCTCCACCTCTGTCCCAAATATCCAGCACTGCACTGTGAAACTCTTCTGAGCTGCCCAGATTCCTAATAGGTGACAAGAACTCTTAAGTCATAATGAATGGTGGTTTGAGAGATGGCCCAGAACCAGAAGCCATTTGCTTCTTTGCCACAGCCTTTGCTCTGACAGTGGCCTTTGCAATTGTGTCTGTGGCCCTATGTCAGATTATGTGGTATACCTGGCCCTGCCCATCAACAGAACTGCTACTGTTGACCACTTGCCACCAGACATCATCACAGAAGGGCTTGTCTGAGGTACATAAATCAAGTAGCAATGCATCAGGGATATGAATGGCCAGTATTATAACCTCATTCTCAGCATATGATAAAAGAGGCTTAAGTGAAGACAACCCTGTTCTAGTTATGGAGTTGGTAGCCATATCCCTGTTGTTATGGAAGAAAGAATGACAGCACAAAAAACATAACATGCATGGGTAGTGCAGACTGTTATACTTATGGAGTGACATATAACAGTATGTTGTCATTAAGTATTATTGCAGAAACAATAGTGTAAATAACAATCCATGTTCATAGGTTCATAGGTTCATACTAGGCCATCTGCCCTAGGGCATTTATAAGCCTAGCCAGAGTGTGTTTGACTTTTGCCACCCATTTTAAATTAATTTTGCTATGCCCTTTTTTGAGGTTAGTATACTGTGCCTCTGTCTAACAGTGACACAGAAGTGATACCCGGGGTAAACCTACGATCTCCCATCCACTCATCAAGATTCCTCTTGAAGAGAGTCAATGAGGGACTCTGCCTAACCTGGACTGGGATTTTATTCCAGAGTGAAGGGAGCCTCTGGGTTATGAATCTGTCCCTCCAGCATGTCCTATTTATTTCAGTGCTGAGGTTCAAGTCTCTCGAGCGTGTAGATCGATGGGATTTCGATTTTCTGAGGTGCAGCATGTCCATTAATTCCGGGTTGGACATGACTGTATACGTCAGGCACAGATCACCTCTGAGCAGGTGGTATGCCACTGAGTAGAGCTGGAGTTTCTTTAACCGGGCAGCATATGGCATCTGTTTGAGCCCTTTGATCCTCTTGCTGGGGTACTTCTGGGGTCTTTCCAGTTGCTGCAGGTATCTGGTAAGGTGCATCCCAAAAGGGGCATTGTACTCAATTATGGGCCTGATGAGGGATGAGTAAAGAGGCACGATGACCTCCCCTGATCTAGATGTGAATCCCTTCATGATTAGGTGGGCTATTTAAAATGTTTTTCTAAACACTTTGGCCACGTGGTTGTGAAATGAGAGATTGCTATTAACTTGGGTCCCCAGGTCCCTAATTACTTCTGTACTTAATGGATTACCACCTATATGGTAATTTGTGGGCACTTTGTTTTTGCCAAAGGGGATGACTATACACTTTTTGGTGTTTAGCTTGAGGCCATGGCTCTGGCAACAGTTGTCTGTTTCTATGAGGCCCTTTTGGAGGATGCTTGTGTCGGCTGGAGAGTCAATTATGGCACCCAGTTTGCAGTCATCTGTGAACTTGGTCAGCCACAGTCCTTCCGTGTTGGCCTGTACCTCCGAGAAATATATACAGAACAAGAGAGGTCCCAGGACTGAGCCTTGTGGGACACCAATTGTAACTGGTTTGGAGTCTGACATGGCACCAGCAATTCTAACCATGTGGGTTCTGTCCTTGAGCCAGTTTGCAACCCATCTAGTGAGACCGGGGTATATATTTAAGCCAGTGAGCTTATCTATAATGCCCGAGTGGGGTATTGTATCGAAGGCTTTTTCAAGGTCCAGGTAGACTGTGTGGACCACCTTCCCCTCGTCAATGGCCTTGGTGACTGTTTCAAAGAAATCTACCAGGTTTAAGAGGCAGGATCTGCCATTAACAAAGCCGAACTGGGTAGGATCCAGTGTCTGTAGGTCCCGAATATCTTTATTTATGAGGTCCATGATGATCCTTTCCATAGCTTTGCAGACCAAGCTAGTCAGGCTTATGGGGCGATAGTTTCCAGGATCCGTTGAGGCACCACCTTTCTGGAGAGGGACCACTGTTGCTGTACGCCACTCTTTGGGTACATATCCTGTAGTAAGGCTGAGATTGAATAATAATTTTATGTTTGGGTTTAGCTCTTCTTGGAGTTCATGCAGGACGCAGCCCGGGACACCGTCTGGTCCCATTGATGCTGTGTTTTTTGCTTTGGAGAGGGCAGCTCTTACCTGAGCATCTGAGATGTCAGGGGGGCAGCACTCTGCTGGGGTAGATATTTGCCCTTTTGGTGGGGAGGGGGGGGGAGTTTGCACTGAACCTGTCAGCTAGGATGTTGGCAATGTCTTTGGGTTCTGTGTATTTTTTGTCATTTTGGACTAATTCTGAGCATATCTGGGAATTCCTACCCAGGTTCCTAACATAACTAAAGAAAGCCTTGTGATTATCCTTAGTGTGCTGTGCAATTTTTCTCTCAAAGCTGGCCTTAGACGATTTTATGAGCGCCTGTAGTTTTTTGCTAATACTGATCAGAGATGCCTTCCCTTTTTGGGATTTTGCTCTATGATGTGGTAGATTCCTCCTTCTATTGTATAGTTTGTTTATGGCTGGGATCCACCAGACAGGACGTCTGCCTTTGGAGGATTGCGTCTTGGTTTTATTTGGGATTGCAGGATCCATGCATTCCTGAAGGTGTTCATAGAATGTGTTTATAAAGGATTCTGCGGTCTGGGCCGTATTTTCCACAGGCCCGGCGGCTTTGAAGGATTCCACCTCGGTTTTGAGGAGTGTGAAATTTGCTTTAGAGAAGTTTTTCACTGTGGTTTTCTGGGCAGGGGGTGGGGTCGGGATATGAATAGCCAGTGAGATTAGTTTATGGTCTGATCTTACCAGTGAGGGATACACTTCTGGTCTGGAGCATAGAGTCCCCATGTGGTGATGATCAGGTCCAGTATGTTTTCCCCTCTTGTGGGTGTGGTAACAAGTTGTTTCATAGCATTTGAGTTTATAAATTCTAGGAACCTTTGGGCTAGGGTGTTGGAGATAGAGTAATGCTCCCAGTCTATGTATGGGTAGTTGAAGTCGCCCAATATAATGGTGTTTGGAGAGACCTTCATATTTTCCAGTGTTCTCAGTAAGGCCGAGTGGGGTTCCTGGGTGTGGGAGGGTGGTCTGTAGCAGGCTATAAACTGGAAGGCAGTTTTACCCACTGTTAGTTGCACATGGTTAGTTTCTGATGCTTCGTGCTGTGCCACCAACCTGGAGGTGTGGGTATCTTTGACGAATATTGATACTCCCCCTCCTTTTGTGGTTCGGTCCAAGTTTTGGGGCCGGAAATCATGGTATGAGGTATAACCTGGTAGTGCTGGGGTGCTCTCGGGAGCCTTGAACCAGGTTTCTGTTACTGCACAGATATCGATGTTCTCCATGCTAAGGAGAGTTTGAGTGCATGCATCTTGAGGTTTAGACTTCTGCGTTGAGTAGCATTACTCTTAGTTTCTTATCCCTTGTGATACCTATGGAGGTGGGTTTGTCTTTTGAGCCTTGCCTAAAAAAGGCACTATGGGGGTAGCAAGAGCCTTTGCCAATATCCGAAAGCCCAGGGGTGACAGGTGCAAGCCGTCCCTAGCGAAGCATCGTGGCTTGTCGAGCATGTCATCCCAGGCTGACAGGCATTGGATCCCCTTTGAATGACACCAATACTTAAGCCAATTGTTGAAATTGATCATCTTGTCTTCATATTGTGACATCATTCTTGGTGAGGGTAAGATACTACTCAAGGTCAGGATCATACCGGCCTGGGCTACATGCTCAGAGAGCTCCTCTATGTCTCTTTTCATGTAGTCCAGGGAGGTACGTCTCAGGTCATTCACACCAGCATGGACAATGACTGAGTCATATTTGTACTTGCCTTGGCATGACCTGAGTGCTTGTGTTATGTGGCTGATCCTAGCGCCTGACAGGCAGCTCACCATGACCTTCTCCTTGTTCAGCCTGGTGAGCGGGACGTCAGTGTGCCTGACGATAGAGTCCCCTATTACAAGTGTATCAGGTGTGTTGTTTAGCCTTAAAGGCTGTGACTGTTCAGCACACTGGCTTTGTGAGCTATGTGTTGCATGTGTTTTGTTTTGGGGTAGCAGTTGCTTGGGTGTCTGCTTTGTAGGTCTCTGCTGCTTAGGCAGATTTTTATTTAGAGCCTCCGAGTATGTTTTTGTGTGTTTATGTGTTTGGTTTGCTGTCGTTGTAGGTCTATGTGAGACTGGAATTGTAGTGAGTGTGGTTTCCTTCTCCTCCTGCCTGGTCACGCCAGTACTGAGTTGAGAGAGCTTAGCCTCCAGTTTGGCTATATGGTTGCATCTCTCACATGGGTTGGAATTTGTTGGGAGGAGGAGAGGGTTGTCTGTGTACATGAGGCAGTTGTAACATTGCCTCAAGATTCCCAGATTCACCAGCTGGACTGGAGAGGAGATTGACAACTGACCTTTGGACATGCTAGAATAATATTGGGAATTCCTTTATAATTGAAAAAAAGGGACAATGGGGAACAAGGTACTCAAGGGGAGTTTGTGAGGGTGTAGTGCTTTTAATTTTTAGTGCTGACTTAGTGAGCAAGTGCCAGGTAACTTAAATGCAATGTGTTACAGATAACTTAAATGCAAAAAATGACAAACAGTAACTTTCTTTCAAGTGAAACAAGGAAATAAATACAGTAAGCAATGCAGATATCACTAGGGATCCACAGAAGTGCTGAAAAGCCACGTTTTAGGTGGAATTAGCATTTCAGGGAAATAACAAGCAAACAAACGACAAGCATACAAACAAAGCTAGATTCAGCAGGCCTGGATCTAGTCTATGCTACAGCAAATAAGGTGTACCAATTTCAGTAAGAAACAGTTCAAATATGCAGGCACTATAAGCTTTTAACCAGAAATTCCCAGCTCAGAAGGGCAGAGTCCAGCCTCTCCTCCACAAAGAGTGCAGACCACGAACCTTCTTAATGTAAAATAACTGGCCTGAAGCCCAAGTGCTTAAACCAGAACTAATACACTTTTAGAATAACAGACACTGAGCCCTCAATCAGCAGTTCCCAACTTAGAAGGATGTAAGCTACCTGTCCTTCCACCACAGTGCAGGCCACAAACCTTCCTAATGTAAAACAACTGGTCTGAAGCCCAAGTGCTTAATCCAAAAAACTTAGAATGATAGCTACACTTTAATCAAGTTACTACCAAGCAGTAATAAATACAATTGAATACTTTAATAATAATGTACTGCAATATTCCATATGCATCTCCGCCAAAAGGAAATTATAAACTGCAGAAGACAACAAAAAATAGCAGATGCAGGAACATACACCTAATAAGCAGAGAAACTGTGGTTAATGTTACAAAAACCTACAGAACTCGATTTGTTAGTGACAGTGTAAACTTTTAAGCAAATTGCAAAAATACTAAACAACTCTGTAGTGGTGAAAGTGCGTGTTGCCCAACCCCCATGAAGAACATTTCAGATTACTTGTACAGAATTTATTGAAACACAACAGATATACACCAATGACTGCAAATCTTTTATCAGCATACTAGGAATGAGCAGTAGTATGGAAGAATACATACCTCAAAAGATTTCAAGCACTAGCCTATGTAGTCCTAATTGAAACTATTATCTGTACTTTGTTCTGCAGCACTTAGGAAAAAAGACAGCCTTCCTTAGAAACACAGAAGTTCTATAGCCCACATCTTTCTTATAAGGGTGTAGATAAGCCCCTCTGTGCATGAAATATGTTGATTTGCTCTCAATTCAATATCATTTCTAAATCCCTCAATTTGCTTGAAGTATTGTTTAGATAAGCATGGTGTTGGTTCCTACATGACGACGTGCAAACACACGAGCAGTACAAAAACAGGAATTAAAATACTTTGGGCTAACTAATGCCTTACAAGTGTGCCTCATTATCAGTACTGGTCAGTCAATGATGTGTTCATTATCCATGCTAATGATAATTACATTTTGAAAGGGTGTGTCAGACAAAAAAGTCATACAATTAAAAAGTTTAAACTTAAACTAAATTTAGATTTGAGATTAACATTGATGCACATATTTGTCAGCATTTTATAAAAATTATGGGAGGTACCAGTAACACATCTCAAGTACAGAATGAAGATCGCTAACAATGTGGCACACACACACACACACACACACACACACACACACACACACACACACACGCACACACCCATATATATATATATATATATATATATATATATATATATATATATATATTTGTATATAACATAAAAAACATGTTTATAGTTATGCCAACCAAGACATCCCTTGAATAAAAAGGTACTTTATTTAAGCAACACACAACAACTATTAGTAACTCTGCCTTGCAGGGAAGTTTCTTCTACCCTCACATTCTTTACTATCATTATCACATTTCCAGTGATCTCAGTCACAAAATTGTGCTCAGTAAGGAAAATGAACAGCAGTCTGACTGCATGCTTATAGTCAAACATAAATGCACATTTCAAAAGTGCAATGCTCAGCATGTGAGCTTGACCTTATGCGATGCAACATGTTTTTCATGTCAATCTCATTGTAATGCTAAAGATGCAGTGTTCATATGATGAAAAGGTGTCATCAGCATGAAAGTAGGGATTATTACTGCAAACATCTTAATTGTAGAAACCCAGAAAACTGCAAAACCATTACAGTTAATATTATGAATAACCTTTTTTTGGTTTCATCCTTTGCATGACATTTGGCACTGGTGCCAGCCATTGATGCCCTGAAGGAAGTGACAGTTCACATTCTGTTGCAAAAGTTCAACATTTTATTTTACATTTACAAACAGGGACTTGGCAATAACTCATGCAAACAAGACTGGCAGTGGTGCACCTCACTTAGCATTTTTGACATTACTGAATACATAAAATTACAATTCTAGTATAACTTCTTGAAAGGCGCCTCATGTTAATGAAATATATCTTGAATGACAGCACAATAGGTGCAAGGTTTGAATCCACATGAAGGATAACATAATAAATGTGATCCTTTTTTTATTTTAATATAAGCTACACATGCAATCTATACTTTTAAGATTACAATATATTTGTGAACTGTGGCTCTTAACCCTGATAGTGTGATCTGTATGTCATGTGGAGTAGTAACATCACTAATCATAATGATAACAACATTTCTGCATGCATACTGTGGAATAAATAGCACATGTTCAATAGCATAAGAAAACATAAATAGCAAAGTAGTTCAATATGAGGAACATAACAGCTTTCCAAAGAATATCTGCACACTGCTTCACTGGTATATCTATATAATCATCAAGTGTAAATCCTCATGTGATATGTTTGTAAGGATATCCCCTCCTGTACACTTTATTAGTCCCACTCCTCAATATTTTTACTCAGTTTAATTTCTCCAAGGTGCAGATTCAATTAAGTCTACACAATCTGCTAAAACCATACAGTAGTGCACTGTCTTGCATTCAGTAAGTGCTTCTACACTGTGTGTAGAGACGTACAAACCCGGTAAACATTGTGACATGGTAATTGCAGCATAAGCAGCTGAATTTTATGATAATCAAGCAGTCCAAGATGGAGGAGCTATTCAACAAGGTATAAAGCAATTGTGTAGACTCAGTGCTGTTTTTTCCTGTGAATTCCAAAACCTATTGGAATACAGCCACAGAAACCAGGCTACATGGAAAGAATGTTAGGGGCTGCTTTTGCTCTTCTTCATGTGTACGTGTAGCAGGCCCATGTCTATGCTGCTGCTGCTGCTAATAGACCAAGGTCAAAAAGGAGAAGCATGTTTAAACCCCCATTTAACTTTTCACAATCTGCATGAGGTGGCAAATGTAGAGAGCTACAAGGTGGATAGAGACACAATACCAACTACGCCCTCTTCAGATTCTTTTAATGTTTTGTAAGCAACTCTGAGATGGAACTGGTTTTCTTAATCCACCAGTTTGAGACTTAAGAGTATTTTAATTAGTTTGTGTAGAGTGACAACTGTCAGTCCTCGGGAAGACATTACTATTACTATTACTATTACTATTACTATACTATTACTATTACTATTACTATTACTATTACTATTACTATTACCATTACTATTTCTATTTCAATTCTATTATTATTGCCTTTACTATTACACTGTGAAATTCTATATGAAAAGTGCATTCATCAATATGATAAAGAGAGTTATCCAAAAAATGCACTTTCCTCTTCAATACTGGACTTGTATTATCGAGATTTTCCATAAATTCCAAAGCTTTTTCAACTGCCCTTTCAAATGAATATGACATCTTTTAGGTACCTCTACCTTATATCAAAGCATGGCAGGAAGCTGCCATATGCTTGGTTATATACAAATCTCATCTCCCAGTCTCTCTTGTGCAAATCAGTATACATGGGTAGCATGGTAGCTTCTTTCTCATTCCCTCATTTTTGAATGTACATTTCTTGAGAGTGGAAGATATGTCCATGTAATGCCTTGCAATCTGAATTTTAAGTTTATTGATAGTCTTCCAATGTAAAAAGCTTGGCATTTATGGCACTGTGCTCTATAGACCACAAATTCGGTGCTGCAGTTTCTGTAGGTTTTACATCTGTAGAATTGTTTTGTTATAAGTGCAGTAAAAATCATCTTTGTCACCCATATATTGGCAATACTTACAATAAGATACTGATGACCACTATATTATACTGCTTAAGTCTTATAAACAATTTATAAGTCACAGTAATGACACATTCTACTAGGTTTGATAAGTGTAAAAAGACCTGATTTTCTTTGTTATTTTAGTATTTTGGGCATTATGCCAGCACCTTAAGGGTTAAGGATGAAGGGCAGTCCTAAATTTCCCAAGGGTACACCCCTTGGCCCATCCCATAATTAAGGCACACCCACGGGGTGTAGTTAAGATTACTGCCCACCTTACATTGTTCATGATAAACTACAGCTCAGTTGAACACTTTCTCAGAAAACACTTATTTGCCTAACTGTAATGAATAAAGAGCAGATCTGGAATGAATTGTCTCCAGGCTTTTTTCTTTCTTTGAGCAAACCTAATCTGCTGGAAAATTTTCTAGCAAGTAACTCTTTTCTGCTTAACAGAGCACATGCTCAGTAAAAATGTTTTTTATTTTGACAATGTTTGCTACTTACAACTGAAGGGAACTGCCATGGGAGCATCTTTCACTCCAATTTATGTGGGTCTGTTCATGGGCTATGTTGAACATCATTTAATTTATGTCATCAGTCATAATTTGTTTCTTGGGGAGATTGACATTTGGCATCATTATTTAGACAATTGTTCATAGGTTCATAGGTTCATAGGTAGGTACTAGGCTATCTGCCTGAAGGTATTTATAAGCCTATCCAGAATGTGTTGGCTTTCACCGCCCTCTTAGATTAATTCCCTGTGCCTCTGTCCAGCAGAGCCACTGAAGTGATCCCCGGGGTAAACTTTCTGTTTCCCATCCACTCATCAAGGTTTCTCTTGAAGAGTGTTAGTGGGGAGCTCTGCCTAATGTAGATTGGAATCTTGTTCCAAAGCATGGGAAGTCTCTGGGACAGGAATCTATCCCTTCAGCATGTCCTATTTATTGTTCTGGTGAGGTTTAGATCCCTAGACCATGCAACTCAAGGGGATATGGTTTTATTTAGGTGGAGCATGTCCATCAATTCTGGGTTGGACATGGCCTTGCATGTCAGGTACAGTTGGAATTTCTTCAGTCGAGCTGCATAGGGCATTTGTTTGAGGCCAGTGATCCTCTTGGTGAGATACTTCTGTGGTCTTTCAAGCTGTTGCAGGTGTCTTGTAAGGTACATCCCAAATGGGGCATTGTACTCTATGATGGATCTGATGAGTGATGAGTAGAGGGGCACAATGACCTCTTTTGATCTGGATGCTAACCCTTTTGTGATTAGGTGGGCCGCATAGAAAGATTTTCTAACCACTTTGGCAATGTGATTATCAAAGGAGAGATTACTATCTACTTGGGTCCCCAGATCCCTTATTATGTCTTCCATATTTAGGGGACTACCACCTATGTGGTAGTTTGTGGGGACTTTGTTTTTTCCAAAGGGGATGACTATGCACTTTTTGGCATTTAGCTTGAGGCTATGATTTTGACACCAGGTATCCGTCTCAGTGAGACCCTTTTGGGGATGTCTGTGTCAGCCGGAGAGTCAATTATAGCCCCTAGTTTGCAGTCGTCTGTGAACTTGGTCAGCCATAGTCCTCCTGTGCTTGCCTGTACCTCTGAGAAGTATATGCCGAACAGGAGCGGTCCTAAGACTGAGCCCTGGGTAACACCACTTGTAACTGGTTTAGAGTTGGACCTAGCTCCTGCACTCTCACCATGTGGGTTCTGTCTGTGAGCCAGTTGGAAACCTATCTTGTGACATAGGGGTTTATGCTCAGGCTGGTGAGCTTGTCTATAATACCAGAATGGGGAATGGTGTTGAAGGCCTTTGCAAGGTCTAGGTAGGCTGTGTGTACCACCTTTCCCTTGTCTATAGCCTTGGTAAGTGTCTCAAAGAAGTCCACCAGGTTTAGGAGGCATGATCTGCCCTTAACAAAGCTGAACTGGGTAGGATCCAGTGTTTAGAGGTTCCCAATGTATTTGTTAATGAGTTCCATTATGATGTGCTCCATAGCCTTGTAGGCCAATCTAGTCAGGCTTATAGGGCTACAGTTCCCAGGGTCTGTTGTGGCTCCACCTTTGTGGAGCAGAATAACCATTGCTGTGCACCACTCTCTTGGTACGTAGCCTATGGAGAGGCTGAGTTTGAACAGTGTGTTTAGGCGAGGAGTTAGTTCATCTTTGAGCTTGTGTAGGACGCAGCCTGGGACACAGTCCGGTCCCATTGATGCTGTGTTTTTGGCTTTGGAGAAGGCTGTTTTAACCTGAGTGTCTGTGATTTCAGGGGTTCCACATTCTTCTGGTATGGTTATGGGCCCTTTTGGGGGTGAGAGGGGGGTGAAGTTTGCACTGAACCTGTCTGCCAGGATGTTCATGATATCGGTCAGTTCAGTGTATTTTGTGTCATTCTGCACTAACTCCAAGCAGATCTGAGCATTGCCACTTAGATTCCTGACATAGCTAAAGAATGCCTTGTGGTTATCTTTGGAGTCCTTGGCAATTTTTCTTTCGAAGCTAGCCTTGGATAATTTTATGAGGGATTGTAGTTTCTTGCTGATACTGATCAGGGATGTCTTCCCTTCTTGGGATTTTACTCTTTTCTGTACTAGTTTCCTCCTTCTATTGTATAGCTTGTTTATGACAGGGGTCCACCAGACTGTTTTCCTTTTCTTGGAGGAGTGAGTCTTGGTTTTGCTTGACATAGCATGATCAATGCATTCTTGTAGGTGCCTGTAGAATGCATTAGTAAAGGATTTTGCAACTTGGACAGCGTTATCCTTTAGCATGGGGGCTTTGAAGCTTTCCACCTCGGTCTTAAGTACCATGAAGTTTGCTTTTGAAAAGTGTTTCACGGTGGTTTCCTTGACCGGGGGTGGGGGTGGAATGTGGCTATCCAGAGTGATTTGTTTATGGTCAGATCTAACCAACATGGGGTTGACCTCCAGTGTGGAACAACGGTCACCCTTGTTGGTGATGATCAGGTCCAATATGTTGTCACCTCTGGTGGGAGTGTTGACCAGTTGATCCAGGGCATTTGAGTTTATACATTCTAGGAAATGTTGGGCAAGGGAGTTAGCACTTGAGTAGTTCTCCCAGTTAATGTTTGGGTAATTGAAATAACCCAATATTAGGGTGTTTGGTAGGGCCTTTATGTTTCCCAGTGTTTCTAGAAATGCGGAATGGGGGTCCTTGGACATGGTGAGTGATCTGTAGCAAGGTACAATTTGAATTGCAGTTTTGCCCATTGTTAGTTGCACGTGGATGATCTATGAAGCATTGTTCTGTGCCACTAACCTGGAGGTGTGGATATCCTTGATGAATATGGATACACCCATGCCTTTTGTATTTATGTCCAGGTTCTGTGGCTGAAATGTATGGTATGAGTTGTAGCCTGGTAGTGCTGTGGTACTCTCTAGAGCCTTAAACCAGGTTTCAGTTACTGCACATATATCAATGTTATCCATACTGAGGAGTGCAAGTGCATGTATTTTGAGGTTTAGACTTCTGGCATTGAGTAGCATTACTCTCAGTTTTTTGTTACTTGTGCTATTTACGGTGGCGGTTTTGTCTTTTGAGCCTTGCCTAAAGAAGGCACTATGGGAGTAGCAAGAGCCTTGGCTAGTATTCGAAAGCCTAAGGGTGACAGGTGCAAGCCATCTCTAGTGAAGCAGCGTGGCTTGACGAGCATTTCATCCCAGGTGGACAGACACTACATCCCCATTGAATGACACCAGAAACTTAGCCAATTGTTGAAATTGATAATTTTTTTCTTTATACCGTGGTATCATTCTTGGTGAGGGCAGGATACTACTCAGGGTCAGGGTCAAGGGTTGGGAGGGTGGCCTAATGGTTAAGGTGTTTGCCTTACAAACACAAGGTGCAGGGTTTGAGCCTCACAAGGGATAATTGGCTAGGCTTAAAATAGCTCGCAAGGGCAGTTAGCCTAGTACTAATCTATGAGCCTATGAACCTATACTGGTCTGGGCTACGTGATCAGAGAGCTCTTCCATGTCTCTTTTCATGTAGTCCAGGGAGGTACGGCTCAGGTAATTCACACCAACATGGACAATGACAGAGTCATATTTGTACTTGTCCTGGAGTGACCTGAGTGCTTGTGTTATGTGGCGGAGCCTGGCACTTGGCAGGCAGCTAGCAGTAACCTTCTCCTTGTTCAGTCTAGTGAGTGGGACATCAGTGTGCCTGACTACAGAGTCACCTATTACTAGTGTGTTGGGTATGTTATTTTGCCTTAAGGGTTGTGATTACGTGGCCCACTGGTTTTGTGAAATATGTGTTTCATGGTTTGTGTTGGGGGGGGTGGAGGTTACTTGGATGTCTACTTTGGAGGTCTCTGTTGCTTTTGCAGAGTTTTATTTAGAGCCTCTGAGTATGTTTTCTTGTATTTATGTGTGTTTTTTGCCAGTGCTGGTTTAATGGGTCTATGTGAGACTGGTGGTGTGATGCAAGTATTTCCCTTCTCCTCTTGACTGTTTGATCCTGTCTTGGGTTGAGAGAGCTTAGCCTCCAGTTTGGCTGTATAATTGCATCTCTCGCATGTATTAGTGTTTGGTGGTAGGAGGAGAGGGTTGTCTGTGTACATGATGCAGTTGTAACATTGCCTAAGAAAATGCCCAGATTCACCAGTTGGACTGGAGAGCACACCTGAAACTGCCCTTTGGACATACCTGGATAGGTACAGTAAACTGTTTTACTGATTGGCTGTTAAGGTCGAATAGAGAGCCTTGTCCTTCTGTACAGTATAGGGGGTCTAGTGCTAGCGTCTGTAAGTGCTTGCTATGAGTTTTGAGCAAGTGCCAGGCTGAGAAATGAATGGTTTGGGTACGTAAGTTGAATGTTTGCCTTGTTCCAAGGGAAAAATTGAAGAGGAGACTTTGTGGAGCCGGGAATAGTTATTCCCTAGCTAACCGTAGAGGCCCTGCTCACAAAACCGGGTAAATGCGTTTTTATAGCAGGGAAATGAAAGAGATAGAAATTAGCCCAAAATGGCCAATAAACTGCTAATTTCTGGGCTGATACTACTCCTCCAGGGACAGATAGGCTGCTCAAAGCTCCCCTTTTTCACAGGTGAACAGAGAAACTTCCTTCTATCCAAGTAAGGTATGGGCAAACACAGAGACTTGTAACACAGCCCTGAATTCAGCACTAACATGAAAACTGGACTATACTAGCTTAGAAGGTGGGAAACAATTATATATTTTTTTTGTTTTTTTTTGTTTTTATTTTCAGAAAATAAAGCATATACAATCAAAAAACACTTTAAATGCACATAAAAGGATACTTATTGTTATATATCTCAGATCAGAGTTGTAGTCAATGCCCCTAGTAATAAAGTAGGAAGAAACACAAATACAGTAAAAGCAGATGAAAATAAAGTGCAATTTTTTTATATATATAAAACAATAGAAAATGAACAAACTGATTTAAACAAGTTACCCAATTAACCAGAAAAACAGCTGAGCCCTGTTCCAGCAGTCTTCAATACGACAAGTTCTAACAGCACACTCCTGCTACTAGGGTGCAGAGGAACCCTCTCCAAAAAAAGATGGCCTGGATCAGTGCTCAAGTTATACAAACCAAGCTAAATTCAGCAGGCCTGAATCTGGTCTATGCTACAGTAACAAGGTGCACCAATTTCAGAAAGAAACAGTTCAAATAAGCTGGCACAATAAGCCTGTGCCCAGAAATTCCCAGCTCAGAAGGGCAGAATCCAGCCTCTCCTTCCACAACAGTGCAGACCACAAACCTTCTTAATGTAAAACAACTGGTATGAAGCCCAAGTGCTTAAACCAAAAGACTTAGAATAACAGTTACAATTTAATCAGGCTACTACCAAGCAGTAATAAATGCAGCAGAATAAATAAAATTGAGTACTTTTAAGAAGAGCCAAAAGCAAAATAAAGTAAGAGGAAACATAAATACAGTAAAAGCAGATGAATAAAGTGCATTTTTTTGTTAGTAAAGTGAATGGAGAGAGGAAGGAAGAACCTAAGTGGGTTGGCCTTCTCAAATATTTTCTCTGTATTACGTAGCGTGAACACTAGATGCAGAATATGATCTCACTGTACTTGGTTAAGTGAGCAAATGAGATGGACCCAGGAGGAGTGTTCAAATACAGACTTACAGGAGGGGCGGGCAATTCCACAGCCACCAACACTAACACCAAGACAGGAACAGGGAGCGTGGGTGAGGAACTAACTGCAGAGAGACATATAGCACACTATTCAGAGAAGCAATTAGGTAGCAGAAAAAATAAAATACAGTACTTTTAAAACTGCAAGTTTGCACTTAACAGAATAATAAAATATAGTACTGTAAGTTTATTTTAGCATTTTGGGCATTATGCCAGCACATTAAGGGTTAAGGATAAAGGGCAGTCCTAAATTTCCCAACACTCATTTGCCCATCCCATAATTAAGACACACCCAGGGGTCGTAATTAATATTACTGCCCGCCTTACATTTTTCATGATAAATTACAGCTCAGTTGAATACTTTCTCAGAAAGCACTTATTTGCCTAACTGTATTGAATAAAGAACTGATCTGGAATGAATTGTCTCCAAGCTTTTTTCTTTCTTTGACCAAACATAACCTGCTGGAAAATTCTCTAGCAAGTAACTTTGCTCCCTCATGACTGGACAAGAAGAATATCTTTGCTTCACCTTGGAAGATAATGTGGCACCAGTAACTATAACTGTGCCAAAGATAAGGGTTCTCGAGTGATACATCTAATCTGAGTTGTGACTAGCTCCCGTGTTCCTTACAGGTAACTGTAGGATTTTTAGCTTTATTTTTAACTTTACTTTTTGATTGCTACTTTGACATCCCCAATCTGGGCCAGTAATCAAGGAGCCTGAATCCTTACCACTGACACTGGAGAGGGATGTTCACTTGGAATACAAATGGATACACTCAATATTACCAGATGCAGACCTCTCTGCATCAAGCACAATTTCCTTTAAGAGCACACAAGGAACACAGTCAGCCTGGGTTCTGGATTTCTTTATATCTGTCTCTTTCCAGGGTCCCAGTAAGGCTCCCCACTAGCACAGCTATATGGTTAAGTCCTCAGCTGAGTGTCCAAACCAAGTCCTCCAGCACCCTCTCTGTGAAACCAGTGCTTCATGCCCTTGCTCCAAGTAGCTGACACACACACACACACACACACACACACACACACACACACACACACACACACACACACACACACACACACTGTGAGATTTGATTTTCACAGACACACACACACACACACACACACACACACACACACACACACACACCTAGGAAAGGCTGGCACAGATTTACCCACTGTGCCCCCTTCTGCTCAGTCTATAAGGTAGTTATCACTGCCACCAGACACAACAAAGCCAGCTACCTATGGCTCTTGCAAGGGTACCCAGTTATACTGAGTGAAATTAATATTAATACAGATGGTAATGTTGACCAAACAGCCAGGCTTTAGGAGTGGCCCCAGTGTCACCAATAGATATAAATACTCTCCAAAGTTAAAGTATTTCTTTAAAGGATCAGACACAATGAAAAGTTTAAATATATTTAATAATCAATAATAAAAGAACATGAAAATATGAAATCTATATTTACAGTAAATACCAGAGTTTCAGCCACAGGAAATACTAAAAATAACACCGTTGGATAGATTTACACAGTTACAGAAAAATAATACTTAACTGTTCTCACTATATTTTCCTGGCTGATCTAGAGAATTACTGTTCCTGCATATTTAATAGAGCAAGGCAATATGAAGTGGGTGAGGGATCCTTCTATGCCAGCTTCCAAGAAACAGACTGCAATGGGACTTCTGTCTCACCTCATATTAAAAAAAATATTTCTGTACAGAATGACATTACATACATCTGGTCATCTGACTTCTGGTTTCTATGTAACCCCCCATTGCTGGAAACTGCCAGGATTTAGCACCTACATGTCAATAATACACACACAAGCTTTGTTCATATCTAGTGCAGCTTCTGGAAGTAATAAAACAATTACGAACTTCTACTCCTTCTACAGATACTAACAAACCATGCTTCTTACAGACATTGCCTCTCTGGCTTCATTCAAAACTCTAAGATAACATTGTTATGGCCTATGCCAAGTAATTTAATTTCTTACTATTTTTTTTCCAAAGTGAGGTGGATTGAGATTATCCTCTTCTTTTGTAGTATCCTCTAACACATATACATTTAAATAGTTACAATAATACATGTGTATTTATTTTTCTGTCCAGTAGGGCACACTATTGGTACATTTTTAACACACACTGCTTTACACATACCTTTTTCTACACAAGCATCTGTACAAATCAGTTTGATATACAAATGACATATAATTCTTTACAAAATTGTAGCTAGCTGTGCTGGTATATATTACACATCCACTGCTCTGCTTCTCCTCACATAGCTGGCAGTACCTCCTGTCATCACAGTTACCTCTTCTGCGCACAAGCAAAGAGGTTGCCAGCATGTTCGTTATTAACACCCTTATGAGTGCATGGTATTTTGGCTTTATTATTTCTTTACAATACCGTCTGAATTTGCAAAAGCAAATGTTAAGAGCATAGTTGTGCTGAAAGTATGACCTGTCTATCTCACAAATGTAAATGCTTGCCAAAACTACCTATGCCAACAGTGAAGTATAAGAAGTGCATACAGATAAAACTTAATTTTTCTCCTGGCTATATAAATACTTTTGTAAAGGTTTACAAAATATAAAATGTCCTTAAATAATAAAAACATACCTTAGCAAAATAAGTGCTTCTCTGCATATAAATCACCTTCAAAGAAATACCAGTCTTCTGTTTTGTCCCAATAAACAGTTCTTACGTTCAAGTTCCCTAACTACACAGTTACCTTTTATAGTATAGATTCAGCCCTCTGAGCACTGTGAAGATGCACGTGAGGTACAAACTCATTAGAATTGCTGAATCCCAAACATTTGACCTTGTATAACAAATCTAAACATAGTATAGGCTCTTTACCATTGGTACTAATGGCTTGCAAATGTGAGTGATTAGTATGAGGAAGGAAAACACAACAGCAATTCAGAAGCCCTTCCCTGTAATGAGTGTGTCAGTGAAGATGCATTTACAAAGTGTGCAACTTACTTCAGTGAGCTTTTAAATAAGGCAAAACACCACACATGTATAATGTTTTGGTTATAATAGCACAAGTCTCCTGTCACTGATGAAAACTGTTATTCACTATTGCGTATTTTTATCACACCTTGAAAGCTAAATGATAGAAAATGCACTACAGACTGCATGTCTAACAGTAAAGCTGAGATAATGGAAAAAACGACCAGCATACAAAGAGGATACACAGCTGCATTTCTGCAAACATACTCATAAATGCTTGTGTGTGATCAGTCATTGCACTATATGTGTTAGCCACACGTGTACAACCAACTAAGAATGTCCAACTGTATGAACTGTTAATACTAAATATGAAATGCGAATTGCTTGTGTGCACATGAACTGAGTGGTCCTGCAAAGCTGTGTCGGTGGTAAAGAGAGATAACCTACTACAACTATGTTTTGTAAGTGCAATAGTCTAATGGTTCACCTCCAGAGCTAATTGGTAACCTTTGTTTCACTTTTATTTATTTACTTTTTATTTACTTATTTCAGATTTACCATTAGTGGAGCACATGGCTTAGTGCAAACATGGTTAACCACCTCAAAATTGAAAATTTAACATCAGTTGCCTTTTGAATAGCAAACACTCAGCAGCATTGCATGGTGGTGAATGACTACAGAAATTACAGCTGTTACCTGGCTGTCTCTGTGGCACAAGGTAGAAATACGTTGAGCTAATAAAGAACATAGGTAAAGTGGAGTTGTAGTCCCACAGTATTTTTACTGAGACAGGGTCATAATTACTATTTGCACAAGCAATGTTATTTTCACTATTGCCTTTTACAGTTGCACATTGCCTAACTATGCCCAAACAGGGTTTACTACTTACGGAAAAAAAAATGAAAAATTTCATTTGGTTCGCCTTCCTACATGCAAACAAGCTCAGCAACAAGGCACGGCCATCAGTACTCTGGACAGTAATGAATGCGGAAAATAGACCTGTTGCCTTGCTTTCCCTGTGGCACCAGGTGTAAATAGAATGAATTTATGGTCAAACCCAAGAAGAGCCAGGGTTCTAATCCAGCACAATCTACTTTTTAGTAAGGTTGTCCAACTATATTTTTTCACAAAACAATGATTATAAAGGTAATACTACATAGCAACAGCTATGTGTAGCAGGTTGATTGAGCATACACATACTTTTGTAGGCATCATACTTATTATGCGAGTAACTGGTTTAGTGTGACAATGATGACTATGTAAAAAATGCAGTTGCATATCTGTGATGGATGCAGCAGTTTACTGACAATCATCTAAAACTGTCCCATGACTTGCTTACCATTGTTAGTAGTACATCTAGATTTACTGATGATTATTGCACTTGGGCAATTGGCAAGGCCTGGAGAACTGTTGTTGCATATATTAATGACTAGACTAGTTAGATTAATAATGTTGGGCATAGAACAAATAGAACACATTTAAGAAAGGATGTGTCTGTTGTCTGTAATGATCACTCAACTCTTTGAAACCAATGTCCCTGACAACTTTGGAATTCTGCATACAAGTATTTAGCAATCTGAAGTTTCATAGCATTTACAAGGAAATAAAAAAAAATAAAGGAAGAAGTTCACTGCAAATAACAAGGAAGAATAAGAAACTGATGAATGTCTGTAAAGTAAACAGAATGCATATTAATAAGGGCACTGCTTTGTTATGTAATACACAGATTACAGGGAATGATAACTCTACAGAAAAGAGCAGCACTTTTCCTAAACAGAAGACAGAAAAAAGAAGCAAGGGGCTGGTAAAAAGGAAGAAATGAAAACTGAACATGGAAGTATTGAAGAACATTATTGGAAGAAAAAAGATAAGAAGGACAGACGTTGACAGCATGGTTCAAACTGTGGATATACAAAGCCAGCTGGATGAGAATTGTATGCTTGCAAATGTAATAAGCAATGAAAACAGGGTGATTAATAAGACTAATGGTGATGAAAATAACTCCTTTGTAATGACTGATAAAGCAGATATTACTGAATTAAAAGTTGAAGATTTTTCAAATCTGGTCAGAAAAGGTATTCTTGTAATAGGAGATTCAATTTAGAGGAACTGATACTTACATCTGCAGAGAAGACAATGAATATTAAATAGTATTATGCTTGACAGGAGCAAAAATAGTGGATTTTAGACAAACCTTAGAATGATTTAATAGAAGGAAATATGGATCTGTTTTTATATTCATGTTGGTACACATATTATCAGAAAGGACTCTCTGACTGTTAGTAGGGAACTTACAGCCCTCTCAGATAGCATAACTTGTACAGGTGGTAGGATGTATTTTTTCACAAATCACATATAGAACGGAGAGCCAGGCCACTGTGAATGAAAAGATTTTTTTTGGGTAAATACCTACATGAAAAAAAAATGTGCCACTTTAAAAAATGGAAATGTTTAGAGCAGACATGTCCAACCCACGGCCCGCTGGCCACATGTGGCCCTCAGAGCTCTTCCATGTGCCCCGCAACCTTTAACTGCAACTTCAGTGTAAAAACACCTTTTTATTTACATTTCACACCTGTGACCTGTAACCACAATGTGCACATGCGCCAAAGCACCCTTCTTGTTTTTGAACTGAATAATCAGTGTGTGTGTTCGCACTGAAGAGAGGATACGGATGCCAGACAGCACCTAACTGTAGAGGTATACAATGCCAAGAAGGCAGTAAAAGACATCTCATAACATTGCATTCACAGTAAGGTATAATTCAACACTATTGTATTCAATTTATTTATCCAGATGCAACATACCAGTCATTGCCTTTTGGTTGTACTGTAATGTTCTCTGATAATCTATTTGGTTAGATGGTGCTACATGTAAGTGAAAACAGTTTAAATTTTTTAGGGTTCAGGATTAGCCCTGGCTGCTGTCTGCTCCCTCTCCTGGCATCTATCCCCTGTGGTATGAAGTTACCCTGCTCTACTTGTGCTTCCAGCACTAATCTGTAAGATGCTATAGGACCCCCTCCATTTATCAGCAACAACGATACTAGAAATTACCCTGCTATACTTGTGCTTCCAGCACTAATCTGTAAGATGCTAAAGGACCCCCTCCATTTATCAGTGACACACTTCACAGCCTATCTGTCCTACTATCCCTCTATCAAGGATACTAGGAAGTATGTGTATTGAATCATTTCTGCGTGATTGTCTTTCTACTAGTGTACCACTGCTACAGGTGGTAAAATACAGCTTGAGCTAGGGCAGCCAGCAGCCTCCACCCCTCTCTTCTATACATTAATCTCTTTCTCTCCCCCATCCTCTATAGATACCTCCTTTTGACTAGCACCCACCTTTCCCTTGTTGTACTCCAACTGACTCCCTCTCTAATCAGCCTGCAATATTAGACCTGTCCACTAGGTGGCACCCTTTACCCAGCCACATCCCCATTCTAATCCTCTCTATTACATAGTTATTTACCTTATTTCCCCTGTTGTACCTGCATTGCTATCCAGTTCCTTCACCTTACCCTTTTACTACTTCTGTCTACTACTACTACCTTTAATAGGCTCAATTCTCACTAGCCTTTACCACATCTGACTTTTCCAATTTACCTTAATAGATCAGTCCTGCTGATTGTTTTCTACAAGTGTTCCAGTCTCTGTCTCTACCCGCTCTGTTCACCCTATGGGCTCACTCGGCTCCTTTCCCTACCCCCAATTCCCACCCACCCCTAGGGATCCTACTCTTATACTTAATAGCCACACCTCCTCCTTTTCCCATAATTCTCTACACACTTCTCATTGGACATCTTCTCATTTATCTCTCATCTCTTACCACTCCCCTCCAATCTCAGCACACCCTTCTACCTTCACACACTCTCACCCTACATACTTCCATATCCACATACATAAATCCAATAGCTAATCCTTCCCAATATCTAAGTCACCCACACCATTTCACGTCTTACTCTACTTCACTCTTTTACCACTTCCACTTTTAACCTTTGTCTACTTACTCTCCTCCTATGAGCACCCACTCCATCCTCAAATTCATTACCCCAATCAACAAACCAGCTCTGCAGCTGTACCAGTCCTGCTTAACCATGCAAACATAACATGCTCACCCAGCTTCCTACTTGCCAAATATCATAGAATACTACACATTAAATATAACACACTACATCTCAGGAGAGTGCTAGTTCCATACAGCAGGTTTCCTAACCCAAACTATCTAGGACTATTTCTCGCATTAAAGGATGGTGACATTCACCCTAACCCTGGCCCAACAACAACTCCTATCACTCTACATAACCGCAATCAGTCTACTAATTACCCCCTTACTAAACCATCTAACTCTCTCCTACTAGCTCATCTTAATATATGTAGCATTAACAACAAAGTAACCCAACTCCAAGCTGTATTAGAAGTCTACTCCTTTGACATTATCTGCCTAACAGAAACATGGCTAAAACCTGTTATCAAAGACAATGAAATTATCCCACCTGGATATAATATCCTAAGAACTGATCAAGTAGCCAAGAAGGGCGGTGGAGTTGCTATTCTATTTATGTCTGGATTAAAGCTAACCACATACAACTGTAATCTACCTCTAGCTTCCAATGCTGAGATTCTCATATCCAAACTTGAACTTAATGCCAAATCGATCTATATTATCTGTATGTACCTACCTCCTGGAAACAACAAAGACACCATGGAAATTATACTTTGCTGGTTATCCCAACACCTACCCCATGAAACCATAATCCTAGGTGATATAAACATAGATTGGAACTCCTATTGTAGCAGCTTCCCTACCACCCACATTAACCTAAATGTTTTTTCTCAAACTATTACCTCCTCTACCAGAATAAATAATGCTAACAAGGAAAAAAGCATATTAGACTGGATTCTTACAAACAATCATGCTCACATCTATAATTCTGGAACCCTCCCTGATGATATAAGTGATCACTCACTTACATCATCAGGCATAAAACCAATACTCACATCCCACCCACTATTAGAAATATCAGATCCAAAAAAATGTAACTCTGATCTATTCCAAATGGAACTAAGAGCATGCAATTGGGTTCCCTTAAGACACATCCCTTTAGATGAAGTCATTAATTACTTCAATTCTACCTTCCTCACCATTCTTAACCACCACACTCCAACCAGATCCATTAGAATTAAAACCAATTCTGCCCCATGGCTTTCTAATGAAACCAAACACAAAATTCATCTCAGAAATAAATATTGGGACAAATGGAGAATGACTAAAACCCCTGTAGACCAACAAACCTTTAGACTGCTAAGAAATGACACTAAGAAAGCTATACTTTCTGATAAACAGAACTACTACCTACAATTCCAACAACCTAATCATAACAACCCACAAAACTTCTGGGCAAGCATTAACCAGCTACTCCACCCAGGGCAATCTACTACTTCCAACCCTCAGAATACAGACCAGGAAAATCCCATCCATACAGCTAATACCTTCAATATCTTTTTTACAGATGCTATCCAGATACTAGCTAGTCAACTATAACCTAATACCTTCACTCTATCTTCCTTTACTTCAACCCCACCCCCTCCTTTTCAATTCAAACCTGTCCCAACCACATTTATTCTAAACTTTTTAATAAACTGAAACCATGTCCTCCATCAGCAGACCAACTGCTTTCTGAATATCTACAGTTTTCAGCCAAAGTTATTGCCTACCCCATTTCCATACTGATCAATAGAACCATTACCAAAGGTCACATCCCTACCTTATGGAAAATCTCCCACATTACCCCCTCCATAAAGGTGGACACTCCACTGAGCTCTCAAACTACCGCCCCATTGCCCTACTTTCTCCTTTAGCTAAGATCATGGAGAAATGTATCCACAGGCAATTACTCAGCCACTTAATTGATAATAACTTACTTTCCAACTGTCAACATGGCTTCAGACCATCACACAGCACTACCACTGTCCTCCTTTTCTTTACTGATTGCATTAACAGTAACTGCAACCATAATAATCTTTCTTCTGCTCTATTTATCGACCTGTCAAAAGCATTTGACATGGTAAATCACCTGATTCTCATAAACATACTACAATCCCTATCATTAGACCCTCTTTCCATTAAATGGTTCCAGTCCTACCTTGATAAATGACAGCAGGCAGTATTATGGCATAACATTCTATCCACCCACCTACCCGTTACCCTAGGTGTCCCTCGGGGGTCAATACTAGGACCTCTCCTCTTTTCCATATTTATTAACGACCTTCATCTTGCCATCCCCCAAGCCACATGCATGCAGTATGCTGATGACTCCACAATGATACGCTCAGCTACTTCCATCCAAGACCTTCACTCTTTTACTCAGAAGGTATTTAACACAGTTGAGCAATGGTTCACACAGCGCTGCCTTCTTTTGAACCAAAAAAAAAAAAAACAAACTCCTCCTCTTCAATCCTACTCAAAAGTCATCTCCTCTTAATTTCTCTGTGACATCCACCAACGGTACTATGATATCCCCTGATCCTACCACCAAATTACTTGGTATCACCATCGACAATAATCTGAACTTCGACATCCATATCAACAATGCTATAAAGACTGTCAACAAAAAACTTGGCACTCTCTATAGGATTAAACCCTTCCTTTCCCCTACAGCCAAAACTACAATAGCACACTCATCTAATCTCTACACTCCTCTATGCCTTGCCCATTTTCACTAATCTATCCAAGAATAACTTCAGTAAATTGGAAGTGTCATACAATAACATTGCTTGATTTGCCACAGGTAACCCTTATAGAACCCATCATTGCATAAACTTAAAGCATCTAGGATGGCTGGAACTACAAAGCCTGATTAAATTCCACCAGCTAACCATTGCCTATAACATTCCTTATAACCCTTCCAATACTCCAATTTTATCTACCCTCATCACCCCCTATAAAAATCTGAGGTCCTTAAGATCAGCAGGCAAACTTCTTGTACACACCTCTAAACCTAACAACAGGGCTGGGGACTCTCTCTTCTCTAATGCTGTTGGAAAATCCTGGAATCTTCTTCCCAGTGACCTTTCCTCACTCACCTCTTTACCACTCTTCAAAAACAGACTTAAACTTTACCTCAAAACACACTGGCTATGCCCTTGTACCAAACCTGACTAGTCATCTATCTTTTCAAACTTGGCTTTCCCTATCCATTACTTCTCACCTACTGTTATACCTTCCTTTTACTATTTTTATCATCTCTCTCTATATTACATTATTTCTATGCTCTGTGGATACTGGTTTTTAAGTAAATCCTTTATCAATATCACTATAAAATTAACTCCTTTTTTACTATTGACTTTACCTGTATAATGCATTGTACCTGTGAAATGCATTGTTATGATTCTTGCCCTCATTGAATATCCTATGATAACCTGTATGCTGTACTACATATGTTACTGTTGTATATATATATATTTTTTTCCTATTTGTTATTGTTATTGTAGTTGTATGTGTTTGTTTATGTCTTGGAGCTTATCTTCCCAGGCCTCTACTGAAAATGGACATATATCCAGTTAGACTAGACCGGTCAACAAATGTAAAAAAATAAATAAGTAAATAAATTCTACAGAGAAACAGCTTATTTGGTTCATATGGGATGACCTGGGCTAGATGAGTTTTAGTGGAAAAGGATTTAAACTGTATTTGATGGAGAAAATACTGAACTTGGAAAAAAGTGTATGATGGTGTTGGGGTGTGTGTACTTAGGGTGGGTGGGGTGTATACTCCAGTGGGACAGATAGCTTTCTTTAACTACTTGCTGAAAAGTGTTGTTTAGTTGAATTACGGGCTTTCGTTATCTACTGCTAGCAGGGGTGACTATTTTTATGCTTCCTAATTATTCTTTTTGTGAATGTTTTTATATTTTGTGCTATTTGGGATTGTTCTATTTGAACTTTTCATTTATTTGACTTTGTCTTAGCAGGGTTTATGCAGGTTCTGATTTTTTTTTTTTGCCCTGTCAACAATCTGAGAGAAGTATAGCATAGCTACTGCTTTGTCAGTTTTGTTCTGCACTTTTTAGGTACAGCAATCTGGTTTGTGGGTAGTCCACTCTTACAGTGAAGCACCTCCAGTTAGGCGAGTACCTCAGGAAAACATGCCACATATCATTACAGTTTAGTCAGCATGAGTCTTGTGACAAAGAGCGATAATCGGCAAATAACATTTATAAAAAAACATATGTTTGATGATGCTGTTTTATGTTATTTTGTGTGTGTTTTGCCATGCACAAACTCCATGCTCATTATACAAAACAAGAATTGAATTAACTGTGGTTTTTAATGTACTTCAAGACTATTTATGTTGTAAGTTCATATCCCCAGTTTTCAGGCACTCTTTCTCAGACCAGGAGTCCAACCAATTGGACATGTCCAAGATTTGCCCTAGAGCTCATTTGCCGACTGTGTATACAGATTTGTTAAGAGCATTTGGGAACACTTGTAGGTTTTAAACTTTGAAAATGAAATATTGCTTCACTTTTTAACCATGCCTTCTTTTAGTGTTTTCCATACAGTGGACATTGCAAGATAGGTGATATAAACAGTATTTACTTTAATGTTCTTATTTATATTAAAAAAAAAATTACAATGGCAGGTATACGATTGTTGCTTTTACTGAGTGTGCCTTGAAATGTTGTATCACGTTGATGGTCTGTTGAACACAGTAGCGCTGTACTGTGCCTAGCCATCCATCCCCTACCCCATTTTGTGCATGAGGTCGGGGTGTCACTTCAACAGTGACAATAATCTTGTTTTTTGGATGTGTCACCTGGATATGATTTAGTTGTTGTTGTGTCCTTCAGCTTTTCCCAGTTAGGGGTCGCCATAGCGGAGCTCCGGTCCGCTAATTATTGGCAGTAGATTTTTACGTGCTGGCTTGCCAGGCCTAACGCACAACCTTTGATGAAGGAATGCCCATTCATGCATGTCGCCACACAGAATACGCTCTAACTGAGAATCGAATGGGCAACGTCTAACTGTGAGGCGACAACGCTACCACAGCACCACCACTGCAGTATATTTGAATTTGCGTTTCCCAAGGTTTGTGGAAATGCAGAGATAGCTGATTTTCATTGGCATAGTAACAGCAGGCAGCTCTTTGGTGTGTGCATGCTCCTCCCATTAATTACTGACAGTTCTGTTAGCTGTACCCCAAGATTTGTTAGTGTAAAACTGACACTTTTTTGTATAAAATCTTTAGCTACAATCTCGCCAGAGTGGTTGAGATCGGAGCTTGTGTACTTAAGTATTTGTTCTTTTATTCATTGGCATATTCATATTGCTGATGGATGATGAGCACACTTTTGCCACAAATATTATCTTGTGTGTTGGCTTTCATAACTGGGCAGTTTTTAAAATATGTGTGTTGTGTGTTTGTAATAGTGGTATATTGTGAGAGGAGTGATGTTAACATGCAACAGAATTCCAGAACAAAATGATGAGTCCACCATGTTCTTTTTCAGACTTTTTTAAAAGTAATTGTCTCATTTACTCTTTATGGATGTTGGGCATGCAGAGTTCATATCTGAATAGCATATTATGGGTTGTTACAGCTCTACCTGCTTATAGTATAAGCTTGAGAAAGGCACTTTATCTGTCTGTGCATGATTAAAGTTTTGCATGCAGAGTTCATATCTGAAGAGCATATTATGGGTTGTTACAGCTCTACCTGCTTATAGTATAAGCTTGAGAAAGGCACTTTATCTGTCTGTGCATGATTAAAGTTTTCTTTACTAGTGTGTGTGTGTGTGTGTGTGTGTGTGTGTGTGTGTGTGTGTGTGTGTGTGTGTGTGTGTGTGTGCCCCAGTTAAGTATATTTGGTGGTTAGAGTTACTCAGGCTCAAACTCTGTATCTTAGGTACAAGAAACAAGAGCTGTAATTCTCTAGCCATACCACCACTTGTGATTCAAGGAGTTGAGTGAGGATTGTACATCCATTCCCTATTGCAATATTACTAGCTTATCATTTTTTAATGTAACAGGCAATTTATTCTTCAAGGGCAACAGACACTTTATTTGTAGATGAAACGATGAAATATAAAGTTGTTTGCTGTTTGCAACCTCTTTATTAGTTACAGATCCCTTTAATGTGGAATTATTATGACTTTACTAACAGAGTTTGCATATTTACTGATATTGGTGGATTGTAATGACAGAAGTTTGAGGGGTCTTTTATGATTGACATTTTCTGAAATTGGTAGTTTTGTCATTATTGGTTCATACATTTTGTTTCATTGCTTACTAGAAGACTGCTCAAAACTACAAATTTAAAACACATGCTAACAAGTGGTGCTGTATTATACAAGGAATATAATTTAATACAATCAGTAAGGTGAATCAAAGAGCACATGCATATATGTATGTCCATAAAAATGTGTGCAAGGAGCCTGTGATTTGTATGTCCCTAAAAATGTGTGCAAGGAGCCTGTGATTTGAATATTAACTGAGATGTTAGAGTTAACAGTTCGATTGAGAATTAGAATGAGAATTAGAATTTTAAGGCAAATATTAGGCATTTATTAAATTTATTCATTGTTCGAATGCACCTACAGTACAGCCAGGAGGTCGACTTTGGTTGCCCGCGGCAGCAAAAGAGTTAACTATATGATATACTTTATGTGCAGCCTCAAGACAATTTCTGTTCACTCAATGCGGTCCCGGCAAGCCAAAAGGTTGGACACCCCCGGTTTAGAGCATGCAAGCCTAATGTTGGGCACACGTGTTCAGACAAGGATGGCATACATATGTCAAGATAAGGGAAGATAATTTTTGCAGCAGAAATTTGCAATATTTGACAAACACAAGGCAGGATTTTTGCCCGGCCGAAAATTTAACAGTTCACAGATAGCAATATTTGATACATGTTTGATGGTTGTTAATGCTAGGAATATTAATAACAAAGTTTTTTTATTGGAAAATTTGCAATGTTCTCACAAAATTGATGTTGTTATTGTTTTGAAACATGGTTATAGAACAATGACTGGAAACTAGTTCTGTCAGGGTATAAATGTTTTTACTGTAACAGATCTTCTAACAAAAAATCAGGTGGAAGTATTATGATAGGAACAAAGATAGTTGAGATCTATGATTATTACAGTTCAGTGATAACACCAATAGTGCACACTATGTAACTGTGATAATAAAAACACACTTGGAGTATGTAACAGTTGTTGTTGTGTATAGACCACCAAAATCACGTGCTGATGACCTAGAGGAATTCATATATTTCTTGAATGAAACACAGGAGGGAAGAATAATAGTAACTGGGACATACATTTACCAGAAGCAGACTGGAATAGTATTTATTTAACAACATTAGTGAGGAAAGTATTCACAAGGTATGTTCAGGAACAGCAATTGCTTCAGATCATAAAAAGCCTACCAGGGTATGGCACAGACTAGATGTTGTTTTTGTTCCTAACGAAATTGCTGTACTTCCTTGCAACTTTACCACCAATGATGTGCAGTGATCATGGGGTTATAAAGGTTACATTTTTTCTAGATAATTTTGCCAAAACTAAAAATCTAAACCAATGTGCAGAAGATTAATTACAGATTATATGGAAGCAAAATAGTCACTATGTATAACTAATTAGAGTGATGTATTCAGTGGAAAAACTCCAGACCTGCAGAAAGAATGTGAAAGTTTTGAAAGAGAAATTGAATGCAAAAAAATAAAAAAAAAAAGTTTAACATCAGGATCTAGACAAACAATGTCAAGGGGGTATAGGTCAATAAGAACAAGATACCCGATTAAGAATGAAAGACAAACAACTATAAGAAATGGAAAAGAAGTTCAACTATAACTTTGACAACTGAAATAAACAAGCTGGACAAACAAATTAAAATAGTGAGAGATAAGATCAAGAAAAAAATCTGAAGAAAATTTTATACAAAGACATTGATCATAACAGGGAACCGTTTTATAAATGCATAAGATATGGAAGGAGTAAAGACATACAGATTCATAAACTATGAGTAGATTCTAAAATGTATTCTCAGACACAACAAGATTATAGATATATTTGCAAAATCTTATGCAAAACAGTTTGATTCCACGAAGGGGGTGATAAGTTATCCTAGTGACATCCAAGTAACTTTAGATATGGAAATCAAAATAAATTATATTGAAAAAGAACTATGCAAACTGCATCCAAACAAAGTACAGGGAGGAGACGGAATTAGTAATAATGACATCAGAACACTTCAGCAAGAACATACAGTACCATTATATTGATTATTTACTGGTTCATATAAATGTGGGGAGATTTCTCAAAATTGAAGACATGTGCTTATTAAACCTGTCTTTAAGGGAAAGGAGAGTAAGACAAACCCAGAGACATACAGACCCTTTACTTCATGCTGCGGAAAAATAATGGAGAAGGCAATATTGGATAAGTTATTGTCAGAACTGGATAGGTTGGGACTTGAAACCATACATCAGCATGCATATGTTGAAATGGGTCTACTAGATGTGATCGAAATTGCAGAAAGCCGAAACCCATATGGCTGAGACCATATGTTCGACTTGCACAATTTCGAACATGTCAAAAAAATAAATAAACACAACAGAAACACACTTTATAAGTGTTAGCAGGGGATCTACACCCCTCTGCACCTCCTGAGGGGGGCTACACTCCCCACACCCCCCAGAACTTTAATATATTAACTCCAAGATCACACTACAGTGCGCAAATGGAAATCTTTCCATTCCGCACTGCATGGAGATGTCCGTTACACATGGTTGGGATTTCAACAGTTGGACATATGGTCTCGGCCATATGGGTTTTGACTTTGTGGCATTTCGACCATGTGTAGGGGACCCGTTGAAATAGATCTATTTCTACCTGTAACATGAGGTTCTATAACAACATAATAACAGTTATGTATGAAAAATTGTGCTGTAATCTCATTTTACTGATTTAACTTCAGCATCTGACAGTGTCATACATAAAACACTGATCGATAAATTAGAACAACTAGGTATTGATGTACTCTTGATAATATGGATAGCTGCATGGCTTACAAATAGGTCATGGCAAGTATCATACAGCAATTTGACAGGTGAAATTCTTGGTTACGGTCAGGGTGTCCCATAGGGCTGAGTCCTAGACCCATACTTGCTTAGAACGTATCTTTCAGACCTATCTTTTTCATCTGAGTTGTTTCACATGATGATTTTCTTTTCTACAGTGCAGTACAATGTAGCAATTGCTTCATCAATCAATAAATCAATCAATCAATCAATCAATCAACCAATCAATTAATCAACCGCATGCACTTGCAAGTGCACAGCTGAAAGAAATTAAGTTCCTCCAAGCTCAACATCAGCAGGCAACAACATTTAACAGCTGCACATAACAAAACAGAAACAACAGTAGCGAGCCAACCGATGGTGCCAAAATCTTCAACCACTGCATTCCAACTCCAGTACCAACTACATCCCAAGTCCCAGTCCAACTGCAGGCACAAAAACATCAACTGCCGCATCTCTGCATTCCGATCCAGTAACAGAAGCATTCCTCCTAGTCTACCAAGGAACCACAAAGGCACCTCATCTCCACACCTGAACCAGCAATCAATACCCAGACAGATCCACAGATTGTACAAATGCAGCCATCCGCAGGCCCTAATGGCCATGACCACATAACAATCCATCCTCCTCCTCAATCTCACCAGCCACTCCATCACTGGTACCAGCTCCAAAAATTTAACATTATTTTCAGCTCAACTCCATTCTGGATCCCTCCGACCCAACAAGACAAATCCAATTTCAAATTTTCTGCTGGTGAACTCCACTTCCACTTCTGCATCCAACTCACTAACTCACACTGAAGGCCCTGCTTCAAGTTCCAAGTTCCAAAAGGTAAAGGAAACTAACATTGGGATGCCATGAACATTACAACTTCAAACTGTTGACACTGGGCACACTCGACTAGACGAATGGCCCTACAACTCAACAATAAAGGTAAGCACAACAACAAAACATAAAATGTACAATGGGAGCCAGAGAGGCTACATTAACAACCATTTACTCCTAAAGCAAACTAACACCGTATGTGAAAAAGGCAAATACACTGTAGAATTGGAGTCAATTCTTTCACATAAAAACAAACTAGACATCAAACAGGTTGTCAGCACACGAGCTTCACTTCTCACGCAAACCTCACCTCTCACAAAAATTAAGGTCATGACACATAAACCCACATACACGGAGGTACTCACTAAAAACCTACCAAATGAACAGAGACCTCCCAAACTCACACCACACACACTCACCACTAAGCATAAGGAAACCACTACACATATCAGCACACACCTTCGTGTCTCAGCAAATAAGCCCCTAAGGCAAAACACATCAAATGTCTTAGTTTTAGGTGACTCCATAGTGAGACACACAGATGTCCCCCTCACTAGACTGGACAAGGAGAATGCCACGGTCAGCTGACTATCAGGTGGCAGGATCTAGCAAATCACACATGCACTCAAGTTACTCAGCAACAAGTACCGTTATGACTCTGTTATAGTCCATGTTAGAGTGAGTGACTTGAGATGTACCTCTTTGGATTATATGAAAAGAGAGACATGATGGAACTCTCTGATTATGTGTCCCAGACAGGTATGTTCCTAGCCCTAAGCAGTATCCTACCCTCACTCAGGATGATGCCACAACATAAACAAAAAATGATTGACTTCAACAATTATCTCAGCTTCTGGTGTTAGTCAAAGGGGATCCAGTATCTGTCAGCCTGGGAGTATATGGTAAACAGACCTCACTGCTTTGCTAGAGATGGTCTGCACCAGCGCCCCCTAGGCTTTCATATACTGGCAAAGGCCCTTGCCTCCCCCCCATAGTGTCTTTTTTAGGCAATGTCAAAACAACAAACTTTCCAATGTAACAAAATCAAATCGAGACAAACTCAGGGTTGTGCTGCTTAATGCTATCAGTTTAAACATGAAGGATCTAGGAAAGTGCCATACCACATCATTGCTAGCTATAGATCCCCCACCATGAACCGGGATAAGCATACCGCCTACCTCAATTTCTGGAATCCCTTGCCATACAGCCCAACACCTTAGTCATGGGAGATTTCAACTATCCTTCCATAAACTGGGGGACATACATGAGCAAAAACATGCTCACCCAGAAATTCCTGGACTTTGTTAGCACAAATGCTTTGGAACAGATAGTGTGCACCCCCACTAGGAGCTCTAATGTTCTGGACATAGTACTCACCAACAGGGGGTGGGTCGCTGTACTTCCCCATGAGTGATACCTTCCCATGGTTAGATCAGACCACAAATCAGTCTCATTTCAAGTAACCACTGGAACTGACACTCTCATAGGAACAAAAATTATAAAACACTTCACCAAAGCTAAGTACAGCATACTATGGGATGGTATAAAAAGCTTTATACCACCCACAATCGCAAACACCAATAATCACTTTTCAGAAGTGTACAAAAATACCCTCTACAAATACTTAAGCGACTGTATAAACTCTGCTGTACCTGACCAGATCAAAACCAGGTCTTCCCATAAAAAGCAAGCCACTGTGGTGAACTTCAAGTATAAACTTATTATATAACAAGAGGAAGAAACTGTTGTCCAAGAGCAAGAGGGATATCACTCTACAGAAGAAGAGTTCTCTCCTAAGCCTAAACAGGAAAATCAGAAATCTTGTTAAGTCTTCTAAAGCAAATCGCATTTCTAGCCAAGGATAATTATAAGGCATTCTTTAACTATGTCTAAAGTCTAAAAGGGAATGCCCAACTATGTGCTGAACTGGTTGTAGATGGGATCACTCATACTACACAGGAATATATCACCAACCTACTAGCTGACAGATTCAATGCAAGCTTCACCACCCTATCCACACCTGCCATATCCCAAAGCATACCTGACACCAGTCCTCTGCCTAGTATCGCTACAGAACAGGTCATCTCTGCACTCGCCAAGACCAAAAACATGGCCTCAGTGAGACCAAATAATATCCCAGGTTGTTTAGTAAACAATCTAAAACAAGAAATAGCAGACCCAGTTGGCATTCTCTTTAATCATAGCTTGAGAATTGGTTATGTGCATGCAGAGTGGAAAACAGCAACAGTAATCCCCCGTACAAAGGGGGTTCATCAACTAACCCTGGGAACTACAAACCCATAAGTCTAACCAGCCTCATCTGCAAGGCCATGGAAAGAATTATCATGGACTTTATCAACAGGACATAGGAGATCTCTGTTCACTGGACCCAACCCAGTTTGGTTTTGTTAAGGGTAGAAAATGCTTATTAAACCTTGTAGACTTTGAGAATGTCACAGCCTATCTCCACCTTGCCAAGGCTTTCGACACACTCCCCCACTTTGGCATCATTGAGAAACTCTCCCAGATAGGGATTAACCCTTATGTTATTAGATGGGTAGCCAACTGGCTCACTGATAGAACACACTCTGTCAAAACTTGTGACTCCACCTCCACCAATAGACTTATTACCAGTGGAGTACCACAGGGGTCTGTGCTGGGCCTCTTACTGTTTGGCATCTATTTCTCAAAAGTCCAGGCCAAAGTAGATGGCCTTTGGCTCACCAAGTTTGCTGATGATTGCAAACTGGGAGCAATCATCGAGTCCCCCAATGATGTCAACTTATTACAAGAAGGGCGGACACAAGCAAATGATTGGTGCCAAAGCCGTGGTCCAAAACTAAATGCAAAAAAATGCATTATTATTCCCTTTAGCAAAATGGAATTCCTTACAAATTGCAATATTGACAGCACCCGTCTGAGTTGCAGCCCAGTGATATGAGACTTGGGAACACATGTTGATAGCAATCTGAACTTTGAACACCAAGTTTCTACAGTGGTAAGGAAAGCTTTCTACATAGTGGACCTCATAAGCAAGGGCATAGCTTCCAGCTCAAGGGATGTTATAACCCCACTGTACTCGACTCGCATCAGTCCAATAATAGAGTATAATGAACCCTTTTGCTTATATCTCACCAAACACCTGCAGCAACTGGAAGACCTCAGAGGTTTCTCACTAAATATATACAGGGACTCCACACCATGAACTACGTGGACAGGCTGAAAGCCCTTTCTGTATCTTATAGGCTGCTGAGAGGTGACTTGTGCCTGACCTATAGAGAAATCTCCAAGCCTACCCTAATGGAAATGCTGCACATCCACAAGTCAAATGGCTCAAGAGTCATTTGCTCTAGAAATTTCAGTGTAGCTTGTGACATTAACAGATCATTCTTGAGATACAGATATGTGTCCCACAGACTGACAGACTGCCGCTTCTCTGGAATTGACTCCCTATTCATGTAAAACAGAGCTCCTCACTGACCCTATTCAAACTCAACCTAGATAATTGGATGGGAGACTGTGAATTTGCCCCTGGGGTGGCACCCTTATCCTTCATGGACAGGGGTAGCCGGTGTTGATCACAGACCTGCTCTATTCATAAATTCTTTCTTAACTACCCAAAAATGAACAAATGGGGATACTCGGGATTACCATGGCTAGGCTTGTAAAGGCTCTAGGGCCGCTAGCCTAGTAATCCCCTTTGAAACTATGAGCAGTCTGTATACAGATGACTTGAAAATGGGTAAACTTGATTACATGCATTACACATACAGCATGTCTGCAAATGAACTTGACTAAATTGACCATTTGGGCACATGAAAATAATATACTGATAAATACAGCAAAAACTAAGCATATGAGATTTGGGAGACATTAAATGATTGAAAAGAGAATATTTAACTCAGCACACAGTGATTGAAACTATAGATTCATTTAAGGACTTGGGTATTTGGGTAGATCCAGCTCTGCGTTTTTCTAATCATAGCAACCAAATGGTTAATGATAGTTCTAGAACTATAGGTTGTATAAAAAAAATTGTAAAGTCATTATTTGCTAATTATATTAGCCCCAAACCTGAGTATGGAAACCTTATAAGAAAACAAGCCTGAGTAAACTAGCTAGAGTGCATGGATGTGAAAATTTAAGTTATTATCAAAGACTAAAATATCTGAGCTTGTGCAGTGTCTCATATAGATATTAAAGAGGCGATTGTATTCAAGTACATAAGGCATTTAGAGACAACTACCTCCTGGAATGTTTGGGGCTATCAAAAAGTAATAGAGAATTATCAGACAACTTATGCGTAAGATTGTATAATTATGAGAAGTGTAACAACTGGTTCTCTAAAACAGCTGATGCATGGAACAGACTACCAAATTACATTAAAACAAGCACTAATTCAGACATTTTAAGAACAGCCTAGACACTTATTATGGGAATAACTGTTTTTATATATTGGCAGACTAGAAGGATGTTAATGCCCATGCTGGAAATATTTGTATGTATGCAGACACATAACACTGGCATGACTGTAAAACAGAATGCTATGTGAGGTATGTACCACAAATCATGAACCTATTACAAAAGTAATGCAAGTATATCCATTTGCAGTATCTTGCCAGACATTAGTCCTGCATTACAGAGAATGCATAAGCCAGGACCTTGTAATGTTACACCCATAAAGTCTTAATTGAAGTGTAGCACCAGTCACATGTTAAACTGTATACCTGTGGTGATCATTATTGGCAAGCACTTTTTATGTGACAATGGGGAAAAATCACCTATGCAGAAATGTTATGTATTCTCTTTTATACATAGGTTTGAATTTCACATTGTACAAATTACTTTTAACAGTGTGTAAGTCCCCACAAAATATGTGTCAAGTGATCACAGTGATCCCTCCAAAATCATGGCTTAAAAGGCAAGTCATTTAACATTTCATTGTTGAGCACAGTATAAAGTGTGACCAGGTATAACAGCACATGTGCTATAAATTAATGATAAATGTCAAATTATCATTGCTGTTTCATAAAATCTCTTCTTTGTTTGGCAATGTTTCTCTTCAATTAACATTGCACAAATGCTGTTCACATGGTTGTGCATGTTTGCACATTTGGTTGTAAAACATGATATCACAAATTGGCAGGAAAACACTTGTACTGTTGTTGGAAGACCTTTGCAGACATGGCAGGAGATGGGAAGGATGGTGCCAAATTCAAAGCACAGAGGTGGGGTGCGGAGGAGTCAAAAATATTTGTTGCATTCCTTGTGAAAAGCCACAGCTATAAGCTGCTGCAGAGGGACTATACTGGGACTCAGTATATGGTTGAGGCTTGAAAGAGCTTAGCCAAGGATGTGTCCAGTGTGACTGACATACCATACACTGGGGAGCAGACAAGCACCATTACAATGAAATGGCATAAAAAGGCACAATACAACCAGTGGCTAGATGAGTTTAGAACTGCTGACATCCCATAGTCATGTAACTATAGAGATAAAGCATCTAAAAATGGTATGGAATGGTGTAGATAGGCAAGACTGGTATGCATAATGCTTTCATGGAGTTTGGCTTAATAGTTAAGGTGTTTACCTTACGGACATAAGGTGCAGGGTTTTGGCTTAATGGTTAAGGTGTTTACCTTACAGACATAAGGTGCAAGATTTGATCCCCAGATGGGGTAATTGGCTTAAAATATCCTACAAGGGCAGTTAGCCTAGTAGTAATCTATGAACATGTTTTTTTTCTCTCCTTCTTTGTTTTACAGCTGCAAAGGAAATTTCAGTGAACAGGGAGGCATATACTGACAGAGCGGAGAGACTCAGAGAGGCAAGGGGTATGTATGCAGAACAAATGAGCATGATTGTATTAAATATGTTGGGATTCTATAGCAGGGCCAGCCTTTGGTCAACTGGTGCCCTAGGGAAAAGGGCTCCACAGCATCACCCCCAACACCACCCAGTGTCCCATTCTAGTCTACCTACACCATCCAGATTACTTTTTTTCTTTTTTCTTCTCACAGTTTGTCTTTTTCTTCAGTTTTTCCTACATCCATTTGATACATTTTAAAGAAACCATTTCTTTACCACAAAAATAAATAAATAAATAAACAAACAAATAAATACTGGAAAAGTGTCCCTGCTAGAGTGGCGCCCTAGGCAGCCACCTAGTTGGCCTATACCAAAGGCCGGCTATGTTTTATAGATCAGTAGCAGCTTAAGCATGCAGATCTTAACTGCAACAGCAAGCATGCATGCTTTCTTCTGTAGCTGTTGGTAGTTGTATTAAGCAAGCTTTATACTTTATTCAGAGTGGGTGGGCTCAATGCCCACAAGTAGCCTATACATTCACATTTGACAAATATTTTCAAATTTTAATGGCAGTAATATTGCCTTTAATGCCATGTTGTTAAATCAGTCTGTAGCATCTTTAAAAGCATATAGGGAACGTCTGCATATTCCTGGGATTACTTGTGACAATTCGCACTCATTTCTGGGACTGGGAAAGCTGTATAGCTAACATAATAAAAAGGTATATTTATTGTAATAACGCATAGATGTGTCATGTAATGGTACTAATTATCTCTTTTCTTTTTTGTCTTACCCCACCCCTTATCTTTTTTTCTGATGTCATACCATTCTACCAGCAAGCCAAATGTTTTTTCAGCACAGGGAGGTAGGACAGCCTCTGCGTCTCAGCCTGACAACCTTCCACAGGCTGATACACCAATGCCCAGCACCTCTGGGACACAGCCTGGTAGTACTGCCTCCACAGCCCCTGCATTACATGGCCCATCCACACCAGGTAGCATTGCTCTGGCTGCTGGTGCATTGGTACCCTCCAGGAGTATTGGTGGAGGTGGTGATGTCACCCTCCAGGAACTGTCATGGATGGTGCATGATGTCATAGAAAATGGCCTTGTTGCCCACATCAGTTGCCTGGAGAAGTTGCTCAATAAAATAGAAAAGAGATTCTCATATGAAGCACCTGCTTTCTTACCTACCCTACCTACCTCACCCTCACATTCCTATATCCCTTCCCCAACATTCATCTTTTCTTGAAAACAAAATGGGCACTTGTCCACAAAAAAACAATTGTCTCATACATAGCTCTCCACTTTGCATATGTGTCATCTTGATACACTTCATTTGGTCCAATTGGCTATACAGCATCATTGTATTGTTGTCACCCATCTGTGTTGTGGTGACAGTCCAAATTCATCCAATTTTCTGTACATGTTCACATTATGGTGTTGAAGAAGTGGATATCTATGGTTCTTTCTGAATTCCATCCTGCAAATTCCTTTTTTCCTTCCCCTTTGTTCTTCCCTTTGCCCCCCCCCCCATTTTCATCACTTTCCTATCAACAACATTTTCACGTTTAATCTTTCAAAAAATAGAATCACACACCACAGACATGGCAAGAAATAACTCATAAAAAAGCCTTCACTTTTTGTCACCTGCATTTGCACTGCATTTAGCATTGTGTACCAATGCTGAGAAGTGGTGAATAGCTGTTCATGTCTTAATGCGATACCTGGTGAGTTTTTGCCATCGGCCGCACTAGTCTAGTTATCTCTGTGCTGCTTAAACTCATTGCTCCACAGGAACACAGAGTTACAACACAGTAAAGCCGCTACTCTGAAACACTCTGACAGTTTTGTAGACTGCTGAATGCAACAAATGCAACTTCATATGTGGAGTGTTTACATAAGTCACTTGGCTGAAGATTGTTTTTACCCATAGCATCAAAGGTTCAACTCCAGGTGTATCCAACATCATTTCTTAGTGTAATGTTATATGTGTAATCAACCACATCTTAACTTTTGCCCCAGTTATGAGTTCTCATGGAGGTATATTCAATACTGGTCAAAAAAGAGGATTTGAAGTGACATCCATCTGCACAACTAAGACATATTTATCCAACCTATACTACTGTAAACTCAATGACAGGTAAGACTGGTGATATATAAAGTAGGGTAATAAGTTCCCCATAGTTACCAGAAATCACATTTAGAATATTAATTTCTGATTTTAGTTGATAAACATATGTTACTATATAATTATGTTATTGTTTTATTGTCTGGAAGATCTTTGGATTTTAATTGAAAGTAATTGTTGCCTACAATTATGTTAGACCTTTAATGATTATGTATGTGTGTTCTTTTAAGATTAGGCCAATTATTATGCAAATACATATTTTTCTTTTGCAGCATTTCCTGATACTGCAGTTGTTGATATTAAGAATTAGGCTAATTTTACTTTACCATTGATATACTTACCTTAAAACTTAATGAAATAATATATATTAAAACCAGACTAGGGTGTAGCCTCCATGAGGATAATATTACAACTGTAGTTTCAGGAACTGTTTACTATATGACATAAAAATTGCATTATAAGTTCATATATTCAGAGAAGGTTACTAAGCTAATGGCCCTAGTGCCCTTACAAGCCTAGCTGGCCCTAGAGCCCTTACAAGCCTAGCCGTATTTATCCTGAGTTGCCCCAGTTGTCAGGGGTTAGGTGAGTGAAGTTCATAGAGGTAAGAGTCTTTGGTAGTTAATACCAACTTCCTCTGTCCAAGAGGGACATGGGTGCCACCCCAAGAGTGAATATGCAATCAACCAATTCAATACAATATTCTTGTATGAAATCCTGCCTTTGTAAATTTATAGTAATCATATACATAGCCACACAGATGTGTATCTATCTATTTAGCTATGTAAATATACATATATGTCTATTTTACTTGATTAATGTTTTAAAAAGTTAAAATTCACATGTGACCATGTGATTGATATTTTAAAAAGTTGAACGAATTATGCTGCTTTCACTGTACAGTGGGGATCAGAGAATGTGCCGTTTTTCCATTATACTAAGATCTAAGAGTTGGTATATATAATCAGCAGGGAGTTTGTAGGTGGATAGGGGCTTGCCCCACCTGCAAAAACCCTACTTATGCTAAGTTCTGGATGTTCAACTTTTTAAAATGTCGATCATGTGGTCTCAACTATGTGAATTTTGACATTTTAAGAAGTTGTTCAAGTAAACTTGAGCCTTCAGAAGGTCGAACTGCTGAAATCTGTGGGGCAGACTGTGCTAGCAATAAATGCTTTATACTGTTGTGTTGCCTCCTGTTTTTCTGAGTGCTGTATGTTTATTTGGGATTTTTAACATCGTTTTTCCATGCACCACGTCTGGTTGAAGTGCACCTTTCGGTTTGGATGTATATGTGTATATATATATATATATATATATATATATATATATATATATATATATATATATATACATATATGGATCTACCTTAGTAGATTGACATGTTAAAAGAGCGAACACGAATTAACCGACGCCAAAAGATCGCAAGTCACTTCACCGACGCCAGAAGATCGACAGTGCACAAACACGACATCGCATACACCCGACACATCATACCAACAAACAAAACAAATCCCCTATCCAAAACCCACACACACAACACAAGCACACCAAAATCCTTACAAACAAACAAACACTAACCCATACATACACAACTATCTACAACCCTAACCCAAACCCTTACCCTAAGGTCCGTCACTATCGCACACTCACCTTACTCGCACCCTAACCCTAACTCACTTATCCCACCCCTACCCCTGCAGACCACCAACATCGT
>NC_056737.1:61640945-61643445 GCF_019279795.1 Protopterus annectens
CTAGACTGTAGTGCAATTTCTATATCTTCGCAAGTCTAATCAAACTGATCTATAAGACATATGAATGGGAACAAGAATGTTATACATTTAAAGGCAAAATTCAAAGCCAGAAATGTTACGTATTCAACAGTGACAGAAAAAAATGTAGAAATATCATGCTGGTCCATAAATTGAAAATATGAATATATAGGTGAAATGATACCTTTTATTGGACCAGCACAATTGTTTATACTAATTCTATGAGCATAAACCAGCAACAAGCCATCAAATCACTCATCATACCTTAACTTGCAATATAGAAACTAGATACAAAGGCCCTTAAAAAGTAAGTAAATTCAGTAAAAAAATCAGGATGTCCAATTAACATAAAATTTAAATACCAAATAGAATATAACACTTCACATTTCCAGTAGGAATGTGGGATAGTACTCAGAAACACGTATTTGAAAAGAGAGAGTGACAAATGATAGAAAATATAAGCACATTATCAAAGAGACAGAATAAAACCTGTAGACTTTAATGAACTGCATTGCAAAATTTTACCAAACAAGGTCATTTATTTACGCCTATGAGAAAGGGAGATGTAAGATGTTTGTGCTGTCTTTCTTTAAATTATTGGTGCCGCTAGTATGTTTGTCATATAGGGCAATTTTCTGTGAACTAGACAGCTTCAAAAATTGCGTGTGATGAGGGGATACAGAAAATTGTGTGCAGGGACAAATCAGGCTTGAAAATAGGGACACACAACCAAAAATATTTACATTATGTGCAGGGATAAATCAGGTCTGAAAATAAGTATGCTCCTCCAAAACAGGGAGAATTGTGAGGCATGTCAAGCATGAGTTTGAGTATTTTACGCAAATTCCTTGAATGATAAAAGTTTGCAAAGGAAAAAGAATAAGCAATAGCTGTTAAGAAGAAACAGTTAAGTTTGTCTTTATAAGAGGTTAAACCATAATGCAATAGTGATACAATGAAAAAACAAATCAGCCATCAACACCCGCGTACACCTTTTAGTTAAATTAGTAATACACCCTCTTCTTGTGTGGATAATGGTGAGTTTACATCTGTCATATGGAGTTCAGTCAAAATGGTGAAGCCTAAATCATCAAGCAGTTACTTGGGAGTAAGCCACATTTACATATACTACAGATAAGCACATTTTTTTTTTGCTATTCGGTATGAAATATGTTAGCCTTTCAAAGTAATGCCATTATGTGATGGAATTTGTGTGTGTGTTCACTATACTCATTTATTTATTTGCATTTATTTATTGATTTAGTTAAATGTTTGTTTGTGTGTTCCATTCTTTATTTCTTACCAGGTGGGTAGACTGAACCTTGTATCTTTTTTAGCCATTATCCAGGTGCAGATGTAAATATTTTCACAGTTTTATGAAAATGTTCAAACATATTAAATAATATTTAAAGAACTGACTATACAGTTGTTAGATAATGTATATATCCTTGGAGCATACAGTTAGCATAGGAACATAAAGTATAACTAATCACAGTGGAGTCAATGATAACCTAGCTATACACACAACAAAACTATACCTTTACTCTACCTTCCTGTACCTGAATGGCTAGCAATGTATCTCATATTCAGCTTGTATGCGTCTTTAAGCATATGTATAGTAGTTTAATGATTTATACTGATTCTAAACATATACATATATGTATATATATATATATATATATATATATATATATATATATATATATATATATATATATCTATATATATGGGTCTACTCTGGTCGAAAACACATTTGGTTGAAACTGATTTCACTAAGCACACATGACTGAAAGCTCACTTCACCGAAAACTTATTTGGTCAAAACTCATTTCGTCAAAATTTATATATGACCTTTTCCCCACTGTAGTGTGTTTCTGGAGTTAGAATATAAAGTAAGGGGGGTTGTGAGGGGCACAGCCCCCCACATAGTTGAGTTTATATTGTTTTGTGGAAAGAGTTGTTCATTGCACTTGTCAATATACATGTCTATGGTTTAAATCATTTAAAACAGGCGGAGTGTTACACCCCCACACCCCCCACTGAGTGGGGCTGTGCCACCCACACCCCCACTTACTTTATATTCTTACTCCAGGATCACATTACAGAGAGGAAAAAGCCATATATAACTTTCAATGAAATGAGTTTCAACCAAATGAGTTTTCAGTGAAGTGAGCTTTCAGTCGCGTGCTTAGTCAAGTGAATTTCGAGCAAATGTGTTTTCGACCAAACAAAGTAGAACCATATATATATATATATATATATATATATATATATATATATATATATATATATATATATATATATAGACACACACCCACACATACACACGCACACACACACACACACACACACACACACACACACACACACACACACACACACACACACAGAAATATATAGCTATATAGATATATAGCTGTATTATAAATGCCACCTTTGGTCTTCCCTGAAAACAAGCCACTAACCTAATGGGACTAACCCA